>NC_056744.1:433657285-433824785 GCF_019279795.1 Protopterus annectens | reverse complement strand
GTGATAGGGCTACTGCTGATAAATCACTCTGATCATTGTTTATACCTATCTCCCTTACAGACATTACGTTTATGTTAAAAAGGAGTGTTATTTACTGACAGCATTCATCAGCTTGTTTTTCTGATGAAATAACTGTCACCTGTCATGCCTTTTAAATTAGGTGATAAGCTGCATTCACATTTAATCTAAAATGTGACCCTCCCAATATAAAAATGTAATTTAAATAAATGCGTAATGCTAATCAAAACATAATTTTTCTTTTGTCAAAGGAGCACAAAAGTGGCAAGTTTTATAATAAGTTTTTTTTAAACAAATTCTGTATGTTTTATTTTATCTGTTTACAGACACTTTCTAAGGCATATAATCTATAATCAAAGATTTTAAAGCTAAATCAGAAAATATTAAGGCTGTGAGTATTGCAATATATAACCAATAGGTGAAAAACTGCTTACAGGGGAGTATCTGAGATTTAACTAGTTTAAGGGAATGGGGCTTCATGCTATCACTTCATAGCAGTCACTAGCAGGAGTAGAAAAGGTAAGAACAAGAGGAATTTATGAAGTTTAATTTACATAAGAGGCAAATAACACAAAAGCCACTTGACTTAAGAACAAAACATGGGCAATCATTGATATTGTTGCCCTAGTCTTTCAAGTTTACATCTAAAAAAAAAATAAAATCTTTCCAAAGAAGTCCCTACTACAGGTAACTTGTAGTTCACAACTAAAGCTGACTTGTGATATGTTTCATTTTTTTTTTGTCCAACATTTTTTGAATGAGTTGGGAATTCCCATCTGTCAACTTCATTCTTTTACTGCCCTTCAGCTTGAACAGTATTACAGTCTCTGTTTGGTGCATTTTCAATCTTAGGTAACATTTCCCTAAGATTTATGCTCCCTGGAACAAATATCAAACAAATCAAATCCAACACAGCTCCATGGCTAACTCAATCAACTCGAACCCTCATGAAAAAACGTGATAGGATATGGAAACATGGACTAAAACCAATACATCATCTCTCCTTCAGCCCTATAAAGAACTTAGAAACAAAATAAAAAAAAATCATCCATAAAGACAAACTGAACTTCTATGCACACCCTCGCACTACCCTAAAATCTGACCCCAAAACATTGGAATTCTGTCAATCATATCCTTCATCTGGGAAACCCTTCCCCTCTTAACCCTTGTCCTAATGCAACCCCAGTAGACACTGCCATTAAATTTAACAATCACTTTATTGACTCCATAACCACGTTAATTAATTCACTTCCCCGCAGTAACACCGTTAATACCCCCACTAACTCGTCTTCCCTTCCCACCTCTTCTAACTCTTTCTCTCTTACAGCAGTATCAACTAATTATATAAAATCCTTACTCTCCAAACTCAAACCCTGCTCCCCCTCATCAGACAATCTACCCCCCTATTTCCTTAAGATTGCCTTGGAACTCCTGGTCTATCCTGTGTCTATCTTGATCAACCTCTTAGTTCTGTATTGTATGTCCCCTCTTTATGGAAACAATTCTTTACTTAATCCATTCACAAAGGTGGCAATTCCTCAGATATATCAAACTTCAGACCAATCGCTATACTATCTCCTCTCTCTAAAATATTTGAGAAATGCATTCACAAGCAGATAATGCAGTACCTTCACCAAGAAAACCTTCTCACACACACACACAACACAGATTCCATCCTAATCATAGTACTACTGCACTAATATCCTTCATCAACACAGTATCTCTTGCTCATGATAATAATAAGCTTGTCTCGTGCCTGTTCCTCGACCTTTCTAAAGCCTTTGATGCTGTCTTCCACCCTCTCCTCCTGGAAAAACTGACTTATGTAAACTTCTCCCCTCCTACCATTTCCTGGTTCTCTAGCTATCTCTCTTACTGCCAGCAATCAGTAAAATGGTTCTCTGCACTATCCCTTCCCCTCACTGTGCAAATGGGTGTCCCCCGGGGATCTATCCTTGGACCACTGCTCTTCCATATTTTCACAAACTTACTATATACCTCTTGTCCCCAGTCATCACTTGTGCAATATGCTGATGGCTCTACTGCCATCACCATTGTGGATAACCCATCAGACCTCCACTCTGCTACCCAAGCATCCTTCAACACCATTGAGATTTGGCTTAATGACAACAAATTAATTCTAAATCCAAAGAAAACCAAGCTCCTACTCTTTCTCCCCAAAAACCTCACCAATCTCAAAACTACATTTAACATTTTATCAAGCAATAACACCATCATCACAGCTGAACCCAGCACTAAATTGCTAGGAGTCACTATAGATGATCAACTTAAGTTTGATCTACATGTCACAAACAGTATCAGAAAAACACACCAGAAACTTGGACACTTCTACTGTAATAAGAAATTCTTAACTAACACAGCCAGAATTACTCTCTACCATGCTTTTTTACTTCCCACACTTCTATACTGCTGTCACATATTCACTAACCTCAACTCTACACTCATTTCAAGACTTGAAACTACCTATAATAAGGTGACCAGATTTGCAGCCAACCAATCCTACAAGTCTGACCACTGCTTATCACTTAAGCAACTGGACTGGCTCAAGTTCCCTGCTCCTACTTTATCAGCTGCAAATTATCCACTCCATCCTGTATCTGCCCTCTTACTGCCCCAGCCTCTCCATCATATCTAAATAGTCCCCAGCTAGGTTGCTTCATAGCTCAGATCAAGGACTGTTACAGATTTATAAACCCAAAACTAAAATAGGATGTCTACTCTATAACTACAACCCAGCCACTTCCTGGAACCAACTACCCCTAAAAATAAAGTCCCTTGACCATATCAAGCAATTCAAATTAGCCACCCGAAAATACCTAACAAAAAATGGTCCTGCCATTGTAGTCATCACCCCTGAAACTACTACCCATACACCTATACTCCTCCTTACCCAAGTTTACTCCTAACTTTGTTCTCCCTCCACTTTCTTCCTTCTATCCACCCTTTTTCCCTCCCTCTCCTACATTCTTCCCTGTCTACTTCATCTATATTATATCACACTGCCCCCATAAAATCATGTACTTCAACCTGTCTGTGTTCTTGGACATCACCTCTTTACTTTCCTATATCTTCATTCCTACTTCTGTATACAACCTCTCTAAACCTATCAACAATCACACAGGTATTGTTAATTTAATATGCCATTTTAACCTGTTTGTAAATTTTGCTGACTGTAACTGATTTTTTGTTAAATTTTATTGCACTGCAGAGCCTCTCTCTAGCCACCTATTTCATATATGCTGTCTATACCTAAAAATCATCTTGTTGTTATTCAATCATTTCATTTGCTGTTGTAACCTGATAGTAATTTTTTGCTGATTGTAAGTGAATTTTGTTAAATTTTATTCTCTGAGGAGCTTTTCTCACTGGGTCTCTGCTGAAAATGAGCCAAAAGCTCAGTCAGACTAACCCGGTTAACAAATGTAAAACAAATAAATAAATAAATAAAATAAAGAAATTAATTGCATTAATTGTATTTTTCAGATAAGGACTTCATCATCGAGTGTTGGTACAGAGTTAAGTTGAAAAAATTGTTGATATTCTGGCAGCTCTTGGAAAAACCATGGATCTCACAAGGAGTATGTTGGCTGAGACATTACGTGTTGTAGCTCACTGTCCTTCAATTATGGCTTAAAAAAAAACTAAAGGATGTATTTTGCTACTTTGTTACTTTGCTACTTGGGAAATTTGATCCAAAGTCTTCAAGAATCAGTTTACAAGTGGTTCTAAGACATCCCTGTGAATAAACAATGGAGTGATGGAGTATATCTACCATTCTCTGACCAACCTGTAATTCTAAGACATCCTTGTGAATAAACAATGGAGTGATGGAGTGTACCTACCATTCTCTGACCAACCTGTTATTCTAAGACATCCTTGTGAATAAACAATGGAGTGATGGAGTGTACCTACCATTCTCTGACCAACCTGTTATGCCGGTTTCTTTTTTTTTTTTTGCCTTCACATGGCTGGAACATGATTTTTTATCTGAGGAAAAGATGAAGAAAGACGTGTCTGAAAATGTAATGGATAATTATTTATTGTTAAAAAGCAAAAAAACACTCTTTCTAAATAAGTCCTTCCACTGACA
The DNA here is from genome assembly GCF_019279795.1 of Protopterus annectens. Classification (NCBI taxonomy): domain Eukaryota; kingdom Metazoa; phylum Chordata; order Ceratodontiformes; family Protopteridae; genus Protopterus; species Protopterus annectens. Next base: position 433,820,656 of record NC_056744.1, on the reverse strand, counting down.
CATACAGTCTGATTAAATATTTCATTTTTTTACAGTCTATAATTTTCAGTTTGACTGTGACATAGTATTTTGTGTTTATTTCTGTTTGCATGCAATTGATATCATTCTCCATGGGGAGCAGAGGCGGACTATGTACCACTGGGATACTGTAGTTCTTCAGTGGATGAGTAGATCCTTCAGTGGAGGCAAAATGGTGGCTCAGTGCTGTTTTCATTATACTACAAAAATAAAATAAAGTACGTGAGGCTGAACTATTATCTAGGCATTTGCAGTGGATATGAAAGCCTTTCATTATGTCAAATAAAAATAAATAAAATACATCTTTTTAAACCGGCATATGGCACTTCATTTAGTAGACCATTAAAACTCAAAGAGAAGTTTTGGGTAGCCACTATAGCAGTAAGTACCCAGTAAAGTCTCCTTATCTCTGTGAATTCTGTCATGTTCTCCTAAAAAAAAAAAAAAAATTTGATCTGAACAGGGAGCACAAACAGGAAAAATAAAATCACCTATACTATAGCGTAAATAAAGAATCACCTAGCTGCCAGTCTTCACCTATAGGCTTCCCCAAGTTTCACTCAAGATTATACTCGACAGTCTTCCTGTAGCTCATAACTTCACCTGGGTAAACTATCTTTTAACATCAGTCTTAATTTCCTGCAAAGTCCACTGGCTCTGTTCTGATTTAAGCTTCGATGGCTCAGCTGCCAAGTCACCGTCTTCACTACAGAACTCAACAGAAGCTTATCTTTGTTTCAACCAACACCATTACAGTAAACTAGGTTTCATTCCTCAAAGAGAAACTTCTTTAGTTGACATCATCAGGAACTAAATTTCAATATATGCAATTACTGTCAGGACAAAATCTTCTGTTGGTGAAATATCCAGCTGGCAACTTGACACCGTAAAACTCCACTATCAATTGTTCTGCTGACCATTGTTCTGCTGTGGTGACCCCTAATGGGAAAAGCTGATAGGAGAAGAAGAAGAAGGAGAAGAAACTACTTAATTACTCCAATACCATGTTAATAATCAAAATATGTATAATAAATAGGGTTAAGGTTGGTATAATGATAAAGGTGTTTACCTCACTGTTCCAAGGTATAGAGTTTGATTCTCACCTTTGAAAGGGAAAATAGCTAGGCTTAAAATGGCCCACAGGGACAGCTAGCTTAGTACTTACCTTTGAACTGAAATATTCTTAGAATCCTGAAATCTAATTCATATAACAGCATATAATCAGCTTTTATCTTTTAGCTTTAGGGAGTCACTAGCCTGATGAAGCACTGTAAGGCCTCTCCTCTCTAAATTCTTTTCTAAACAATCCACCTCTTCAAATTATGCCACAATTAAGTATTGACTGTACTGTTAGAAGAACATAACACCTTTTTCCCAGTGAAGTTTCTTTAACACTATATTGGTTTCTTTCAATCAAGGACATCTAGTGCCACCCAGTGGTAAAAACAAATTATAACAGCAAATATATTTTACTTGTATCATACCATCTCAATTAAACTCACTCTATAAATGGCACCTAGATTAATAATCCATCTTTTTTCTTTCCTGTGGAGTAAATATAATTCACAAAATTCATTAGAAGATAAGGAACTAACCTTATTAATACCTGAAAAAACTACAAATAGATCCTGGATGTTGTTCTTTCTGTCAAATCAAAGCACTACAAGTGTGTTACACCTCAGGTCACTAACATGTAGTAATAATCTCTGTTGTAATGGTACGGGTGTCTCTCTGACATAAAAAGTTCCAAATTGGCATATTCAAAGATATATAACCCATTCAATATCACATGTGACATTTTTAATATTAAAAAAAAAATTGGGTGCTTTTACTGGAAAAAGACTTCGTTTGCACTGTATGTTGTCCTCACCAAGAGCCAAAAAATAAAAGTCTACAACATTTAAAATGCTGTAGGAAGCTGCTTGCTATATTTGCAGTCAGCTGCTTACTACAATGTAGAACACACTTTCTGACTGTAAAAGCAGTTTAGCAGAATCACAATTAATTTCCGTGCCAACATTTGAATGCCAGTATGGAAGTGAATATCGATACTACACTACCCACTAATCAGTATCTGTAAATTGTGCCCCCTTAACACCTTGTGTCCAGGGCTACCCTATTCATCCCACCATCTATGCTACTGCTTATAATTACTCTTGATCTGACCACTGAATTGTCTCATTACAGCTTAGTAACACAGTCAGGCATAACCAAGAGTTCCACTTAATATGGCCAATAAAATGCTGAGTGGATTGATTTTAGGTCTTCATTCTGCGAGAGCATGACCACTCCTCTCACACAGATAAGAAGCAGCTGCTAACATAAACTAAGGCCTCATACAATGTCAGATCAAATAAACTGTACCTCCCAGTTCGGTTATTAAAACAACATTTATTACTAGCTGTCCATAAACCATCCTTTCAGTCAGAACAACCATGTCAAAAATCTCCTCAAATGGCAATTTGGCATGTTTCCTTCAACTTCATACCATACAAAGACCAGGCCTCAACTACCTCACCTCCTCCTTATCCAAATTGTGTGTTCCAGTCCTCTACTGCTCCATAACTTCACAGTTATCATTACATTTCTCCGAATCTGAAGAGTCTAGCTTCTTGTTCTTATAGTCTCTAGCCTTTGTAAATAATCCATTGTAGACTAAACCATGGTTCAGATGAAACAACACTTTCAACCTTGCTAGGAATGACAACTTATACCCTAACATATGCCATTTACATCCCTAATGGCATGTGAGAAAAGAGACCTTTGCTGTATGGTGGTCTGTGTGAAATCATGATCCTTCAGTGCTGACTTTTTCCCCCATTGGTATTCTCTTTCTAGACTGACAAAACTAAGACAAAACTGTTCTTTTTCAACCAGTTAATAAACTGAAGCACAATCTGTCTCGGTCATCTATACTCTATATCTCACACATGGCAACAATCAGTAGGCCTACTCAATGCCCAATGACCTCTTCAGAAAACACAGTACATTAATTACAAATATCATACAACCAAATGCTTCTTTGTTCATCAATATATCATTGAACCACACATTATGCCTTCTTGCTTTGTATTCCAGTGTGACTAAGTTCTGCTCAATGTACACAATTTGACTGCTCTGTTCTAGCAACTTATTCCTAACATCTATCATTTTTTGCTGCTGTCATATTGCTGTTTAGAAACTTACTGGGTCCATCATCAAATGTCTCAAACCACTTCTCAAATAAATTCAGCAGACCTGAAACCACTTTCATTTGCCAGCATTCAGTTTCCAGAGCCACATAAGCAGTCCTTGCCTTCTTCATTAGATAGTGGCTCCACATCCACAAGGTGCACCTCATGACCTTTCTGGACCTTCGCAGACATAGTCTCTTTACTGTTTCTGAGATCCAAGGACAGCATTGTATACTTGACAAGTAACTCTCTGGCCTGACAAGTAACGACCCGGTGATCCTGACCCAGTACGCTGCAGCTACACATTGGTGCTATACCCCTCCTAACTGCCCACAACCTGAAAGGTTTGCAACATAGGAAGGATCAATCCCTGCTGAAACTGAAATATGAAGAGTTAACTGTCCTGCCCCTCAGCAACCTACTTATATATGGTTAATATTGTGAAACATTGACTGTTTTATTTAAAGACCTGGGTCTACAGCACTGGAGGTGTCCCTAACATTATACTAGTGAAATCCCTAGTATTACTAAACTTAATGCAACCAAATGTGAGACTAGACACACCAAACAAGATAAAGTAACAACTAAATACATTAAATTAAGGTACTTACCAGCATAAGATATAGGATAATTTGGTGCATTTTAACTGAAACTCATATAACCCCCCCCCCCCCCGAGTTGAACGATTTGGTGCATCTAAATTGAAAGACATAACATAAAACTATTTTGGTGCATCTAAATTAAAAGATATAACATAAATTCTATAAAATAAATTCCTCTCAGAGGCTTGTAACTTTTGTCTGTATTTAACCCCCTCCCCCTTCGCTCACATAAGCGAGGTACCTTAGCCCTCTACCTTAGGCGTCATTTTTCAAATGCCCAGGTGCTTCTGACCCAGTACGCTGCATCTACACATTGGTATGTATTTGTTTTATGCCATAACAGACTGAAATGTGCTACTTTTGCCTAAAAAAAACGTAATTAATCTCTTGAATGCCTCACAGGCCGCTGTTAATTTTGTTATCAAAGAATACGAAGCATACAATTAAAAGTGCCGTTTTGTGTTTACCTGAGTGCATTATAGAACCTGCTGATATTGTACTAAAGACTGATTATATGACTACTAAAGTGCTTAAAACTGAAGTCACTAGCTGAAAAACACTGGGACAGTATTATTTGGTCAGTCGCTGTGTCAACTGTGCTTTTCTTGACTATAAAAATGTTGAATTAGCCCTAGATGCTTTAAATTGATTGATGTGAGCTCTATATCACTGCGACTATACTACTGGGATAGTTGCTGAGTGAACTGAGCTAGTTTGACTGTAAAATAACATAATTTAACAAGAAACTGTTGTGCTAACCGTAAATGCAAGAGAAATGGTAATGAGAGGTAAATAATAGCCCTACAGATATATGGCATTAATGTTGCAATAGTCGTTGGGCTAATTAACTGACATTGAAACTGTTAAGTAGGAAGGAATACTCTGGACCTTTGGGTTAACCTACTCCTATTGCTATAATCTGTATATTGGCACATTCTTATAAATACTTGTATAAGTTAAAACTTGTGTATTACTAGACTAACATACTATTTTCTGACTAGGTGCCATTCCCCTCCTAAATGCCCACAACTTGAAAGGCTTGCAACATAGGAAGGATTACTGCCTGCTGAAAGTGAAATACAGAGAGTTAACTGTCCTGCCCCTCAGCAACCTACTTATATAAGGTTAATATTGTGAAACATTGACTGTTTTATTTAAAGCCCTGGGTCTACAGCACTGGAGGTGTCCCTAACATTATACTAGTGAAATCCCTAGTATTACTAAACTTAATGCAACCAAATGTGAGACTAGACATACCAAACAAGATAAAGTAACAACTAAATACATTAAATTAAGGTACTTACCAGCATAAGATATAGGATAATTTGGTGCATTTTAACTGAAAATCATATCATAAAACCCTGAGTTGAGCTATTTAGTGCATCTAAACTGAAAGACATAACAGAAAACTATTTTGGTGCATCTAAATTGAAAGATATAACATAAATTCTATAAAATAAATTCCTTTCAGGGGCTTGTAACTTGTGTCTGTTTTACCTGAGTCTGTCCAACTCCCAGCATGGCTTCAGGCCGCATCACAGCACCACCTCTGCCCTCCTTTCCTTTACTAACGCCATAAACCAAAACAAGAATGACAATAGGATATCCTCTGCCTTCTTTCTTGACCTATCAAAAGCCTTTGATATGGTCAATCATGAACTTCTCGTTCTCTCTCTAAAGTCAATTTCTCTGAATAAGCATGCAATCCAGTGGTTCCAGGCCTACCTGACTGGCAGACAACAGGCTGTATTATGGCAGGGCAAATTGTCCAGCCAGCTACCTCTCACTCTCGGTGTCCCTCAAGGCTCCATACTAGGACCACTACTCTACTCTAGTTTTATTCACAACCTTCACACTGCTATCCCTAAAGCTACCTGCATTCAATATACAGATGATTCCACTCTCATCTGTTCAGCAACCTCCCCATCTGACCTGCAAATCTTAACCCAAAACACAATTAACACCATAGAAAACTGGCTCGCCAACCAACATCTACTGCTGAACTCCAATAAAACTAAAATTCTGCTCTTCACCCCCAATAGTAAATCCACCCCATTTTCATTCACTGTTACATCCAACAATGGTACTCCCCAGATACCCATACTAAGCTTCTAGGGGTTATTATAGATAATAATCTTAAATTTGACCTACAGGTCAACAAAACCATACAGACCATCAATAAGAAGCATGGATCCCTGTATAGAAACAAGTAATTTCTAACCCCACTGGCTAGAATTACAATCGCCTGGTCGCACCTACTCTCTACTCTTATTTATGCCTATCCTGTACTCTCAAATCTTAATAAATCTGAACTGAATAAGCTCTCCCATAGCTACAACCATATTGCCAGATTCGCCACTGGCTCCACCTATAGAACCCATCACTGCCAGTACCTGAAACAACTAGAGTGGCTAGAACTTCCCAGCTTAATTCAATTAAATCAACTCTTAATAGCCCACAAAATTCTTTACCACCCTGAGGTTACCCCCTCACTCATAAATATTATAAAGACATAAAACAACTTGAGGTCACTACTATCTGCCAACAAACTACTGGTCCAAACCAACAAAGCTAATAACTCAGCTGGTGAATCCCTGTTTACCACCTTTGTTGGCAAAACCTGGAATTCACTGCCAGACTATATAACCCTTCAATCCTCCATAAGTCTCTTCAAAAAAAGCCTCATACAGTATTTCAAAGTGAACTGGCTTTCTCCATGTACCAACCCTGATTATGCTATAAAATGAAATCATATCTGAATAATATCTTAACTCCACTACATTCTGTACCAGTCTGATGATTTTTTGCTTTAATGTGTCTGACCATGTAAATTGTGAGTCCCTTTTGGGAACATTACTAAACCATGTATATAACTTTTTATCTTATATTTTTCTATGTATCTAACTTGCTGTGTAATCTTTGTAATATTGTCTATTGGAGCTTTTCTTCCTGGGCATCCACTGAAAATGGACATGTATCCAGTCGGATTATCCTGGTAAACGAATGTAAAATAAATAAATAAATAAATAAAAATAAACTTGAGTCCCTATTACATCATTGAAAATTCAGTTCATCGAACGTCATTTTCGGTGCACTTACATCGAACATGCTGTTCATCAAACTGTTCATAGTGAGATTCCAATACAGTGAAGGTTGGAAAATTTGCCCTTTCCTCACTGTAGTGTGATCTCAGAGTCGGTTTATATAATTAGCAGGGGGAGCAGAATTCGATAAATGGCATTTTCGGCAAAATGCCATCCGTTCAAGAGAGTTTTCTCTAATGTAATATAGACCCAAGTAACTCTACCACTTAACATCAAAACCTTGCCAAAACACACCTTAAGTTCCAAAAATCACCTTTGTTTTGGTTTTCTCTTTTAGCTTTAGGGAGTGACCAACCTCATTAAGCACCGTAAGACTTCTCCTCTCTGAATTCTTTTCTAAATAATACATCTCTTCACGTTATGCCACAGCTATCATCTATACTCTTGGAAGAGCTTAACACTTCTTTTTTCCAGTGAAGTTTCTTTAACACTGCATTAGTTTCTTTTAAACATTTTGACTGCTTCCATTCGGTTTCAGTGATCTTTCTGTAGACACTGTCACATGACTTTTTTGAGATCTTATCAGTTAGAGATGCTTCTTCTCTCTTTCACTCGTATTCCGATTTTACTCGCCTTCCTGTAGTTTCTTCTTCATTCTATGGAACCAGTAAGCTCTCTTGTAACACATTTAAATGTGGCACTTCTTTACCAACTGAAAGATGTCACCTGGGAGAGCTTATCTCCCCGTCCCTGTTTCCAGCACTCTCACTAATCTGTCTCTTTATCTATTTATCCTACAGTTTGCATTGCATTTCTGCATTTTTGTCTTTTCTCCATCCCTCTTTCCACCCAATACTTTTCTATCTTAAACGCCTTGGGGCTTTGAGTGAAGGAAATAACAAATAAAGTGGGAAAGGGAAACAGGAGTTTTTTTTTTTTTTTTTTATTGTTAACAGGTCATCATACATAGAAATGGCGACAGCACATTCTTGTGTCATTGTGTTAATGGAAGCATGCTGGGAAAGCAAAAAAAGTAGATAAGATGGCACTGAACTGTGATACACTAGATATGTGTAAAGGAGTGAAGCAGATATTTAAAGAACTAATGCCATTGCTATTACAGATAGCTGTAAACATATTTAATATTTAACAATTGTATTACTTCCCCTTACAATTATTTGTGGCTAATAATAATCATGACAAAATGTACTGCAGGTTATGTCTAGCAAAAATAAAGAAGGAATAAACAAAGTTCCAGGGTTAAGAGAACAAACTCAAATTCCTTCCTGTTTTGTTCTGCTAATGGAAATTAAGTGATTGTACTGTTAATGTGCTCATGCACTCTAGGGTTGCCACCTTTTCAGATGCCCAAAGTGGGACGTTTTTGTAGAAATGTGAGATTTTGCAAGACAAAACATACCCATGACCAGTGCAAAGGACAGAACTTCACTTTTTTGCCAAAATAAGAGCTTATTTTGTACCAATTGAGTTGCTTATGTTATTTTATATAATATTTATATGTTTCGGATACAAAATAACTGTTTTATGCAACTATTAAATACAACTTAAGAAATATATTTTGTCTTAAAATCTCAGGACATTTGCCATTTTTTAGGATCTTTCGCAGGACATAACTGCCCAAAGTGGGACTGTCCCTTGCAAAGAGGGACAAGTGGTAACCCTAGTGCACTCGTGCTCCCTTTCACTTCTATCCCTTTGAGAAGAATTGTAACTCCTCCTTATAGTGCCTCACCTGCGAACACCCACACCAGCAGTCTGCAATTATACACATTCCAGCTTTAAACCCAACCACATCTCACAAAACTAACCCTAACATCCACTCCTAACCCTCTTTTGCTTACATTTGTCTCAATCAATGTTATTACTGGAAACCAGTACATTCTAAGTTCTACTTTACTCTACCTTAAACTATGCAATTTTGTTAAAACTTGTGACTACCCATGAATATTGTACTCTGTAACTTTAAAACTATGGAATCTTGTTAAATCATGTGTTTTCCCATGAATACTTGCTTGCTATGTAGACATCTCATACTTGTTTGTGCTTAATCTGTGGAGCTTTTCTCCCCCAGCCTCCGCTGAAAATGGACATGTATCCAGTCGGACTCTCCCGGTCAACAAATTTAAAATAAATAACCTAAAAAACATGTAAACAATGTACAGGACATCCCTTTATAACAAGTCACCTTAGGCTGCCACTTTCATATGTTCTACCCACTCTGTTCCAGCAATTCCAATCCACAAGTAAACCTTCCATGGCATCATCCAGCCTGATGCATGCTATTTAAAGTCTAAATTGCAAACATTGGATATAAAAAAATGTATTATGCTATTTATTAAACAATTCCACATTTGCTAAATTTAATCTGCTCTTTTTAGACTTACCTTCACTTTTGGCACGTGGAAGAAATTCTGTCAATCAATGTATTTTAAAACGTTGGCTGAATAAATAATTGATGTTGCATACTCTGTCCTTCCTTGATATTCATTATCTCATCTCCCTTCGTTTCACTTTCTGTCTGATTGTACACATACTTCCGAACACACATAAAACTATGAAAGTTCATTTTCATTTTGTAGTAAGCATCAAGATTACCATGCATTCACTGTGGACAGGAATCAGGCCAATCAAGCAACTATGTGAGGTTTAAATTCTTTATTTATTTGTTGAAGGGCATTCATTTCACTATCCAGATACTAGAGAATGTTGAACTTTCATTGAGTAGATAAACCTAGGCTATGTAAAGAATATTATTTATTTATTTTTTTTATTACATTTTGTATGGTTACAGTGCTATAGAAAATATACACCCCTGTTAAAATGCCAAGTTTTTGTGCTATAAAAAAGAGACCACAATAAATCATTTCAAAACTTTTCCCACCTTTAATGTGACCTATAACCTGTACAATTGAATTGAAAAACAATTCTATTAGGGTGAAAAATATAAAAAATAAAAAACGTATAATAAGCTGGTTGCATAAGTGTGCACACCCTTAAACTAATACTTTGTTGAAGCACGTTTTGATTTAATTGCAGCATTCAGTCTTCTTAGGTAGGAGTCTTTCAGCATGGCACATCTTGACCTGGCAATATTTGCCTGCTCTTCCTTGCAAAAGTGCTCCAAATCTGTCAGATAGTGAGGGCATCTCTTGTGCACAGCCCTCTTCAGGTCACCCCACAGATTTTCTATTGGATTTAGGTCTTGGGTCTGGCTGGGACATTTCAAAAGTTTCTTCTTGTGAAGCCATTTTTTTGTTGATTTGTATGTATGCTTGAGGTCATTGTCGTGTTGAAAGGTGAAATTATTCTTCATCTTCAGCTTTCTAGCAGATGCCTGAACGTTTTAGGCCAAAAGTGACTGGTATTTGGAACTGTTCATAATTCCCTCCACCTTGACTAAAGCCCCAGTTCCAGCTGAAGAAAAGCAACTCCTAAGCATGATACTGCCACCACCATGCTTCACTGCAGGGATGGTGTTCTTTTGGTGATGAGAAGTGTTTTTGCACCAAATATACCTTTTGGAAGTGTGGTCAAAAAGTTCAACCTTGGTCTCATCAGACCATAACACATTTTTCCACATGGTTTTGGGAGACTTGATGTATTGTTTTGTAAATTTTAGCCAGGCCTGGATGTTTTTCTGAGCAAAAAAGGCTTCTGTCTTGCAACCCTACCCTATAGGCCAGATGGATGGAGAATACAGGAGGTTGTTGTCACATGTAGTACACAATCAGTATTTGCCAGAAATTCCTGTAGCGTCTTCAGTGTTGCTGTAGGTCTCTTGATAGCCTCCCTGACCAGTTTTCATCTTGTATTTTCATCAATTTTGGAGGGACATCCAGTTCTTTGCAACATCATTGTTGTCCCATATTTTCTCCACTTTTTGGTATATCCAATGCTGTGGAATTTTTTTTGTACCCTTCTCCTGACTGATACCTTTCAAAAATGAAATACCTTTGATGCTTTGTAAGCTCTCTGTGAACCATGGATTTTGCTGTAGCAGGCAACTGAGTAAATGTCAGGAAAATCCTACAAGGACAGCTGAACTTTATTTGGGGTTAATCAGAGTCTCTTTAATTGTGTACCCAAGAAGACTGAATGCTGTAATTAAAGCAAAAGGCGTTTCAACAAAGTATTACTTTAAGGGTGTGCACACTTACACAACTAGTGTATTGTACATTTTTTATTTTTTATATTTTCCCCTAACATAGTTGCTTGTTTTTCAATTGGATTGTACAGGTTATAGGTCACATTAAAAGTGGGAAACGTTTTGAAATGATTTAGTGTGGTCTCATTTTTTTATATCACAAAAACCTGGCATTTTAACAGGGGTGTATATACTTTTTATATCCACTGTATACACAGGTGTGAAGAAGAAGCTATTTATTTATTAAAATTATGTTATTAAGGTTATATTAACAAAATAATACAGCATACAAAACCTCCACCACCTAGCCTAACACCATGCTGAAATGATACAAAGATAGTGATGGTGTGCGCACAGAAATTTAATGTCTGCTCAAATGACCTATCTGCCAGTGAAATTATTAGATATTTTATTTTTCAGTTGGTGTTTCTGACAAATATTTTCAGCCTTAAATTAAGTCTTTCCATCGGTGTGAGAAATGTTGTTATTAAATCTGCAGTGTTGTTTCTATTCTTTGTTTAATTTTCTAATCAAACAAGCATAGGAACTGTTCTTTAGGTCAATGAGTTTTTAAATATTTTTGAAGTGATGTTCATCTGCTCATGTCATTATTCAATAAATAATTTCTGCTGGTAGTTCCTGGTTGTATGATATTCATATGTTCAGTGTGACAACCCACCACTGCCGACCAATATATGATGTGGATATCCCACCTGTGGGTCAAAAATCAAGAAACCTCAATCCTCAACACTGGCACCTGTGACAGACATTCACTGGCAGGATAACAGGTACATATATATATATATATATATATATATATATATATATATATATATATATATATATATATATACACAGTATTTCTAGATGCAGCTTTCTGCATCAAGTGCAATTTCCATTAAGAGCACACAAAGTCCACAGTCAGTTTGGGGCTGGTTTCTCCCTCTTTCTCCAGATCCCCAATAAGACCCCCCACTGGCACAGCTATATAGAAAGAGTCCTTAGCCAGGGTTCCAAACCAAGTCCTTCAACACTGTCTCTGTCCAACTAGTGCTTTGTGTCCCTGTCCAAGTAGCTGACACACACAAACTCATGGAGATTTAATTTACGCACGCGCACACACACACACACACACACACACACACACACACACACACACACACACACACACACACATGCACACACACACCTGAGAAAGGCTGGCACATGTTTACTATCTATGCCCCTTTCTACCCAGACTATAAAGTAGTTACCACTGTAACCAGAACCCCTCACCAGCTACTTTAAGGCCCTTAACAGAATGTGTCCAATTTTACTGTGTAATATTAATACAAATGATTGTTTGACCAAGAGCAAGGCTGTTAGGAGTGTCCCACACAGTGACACTAAATAAATATACAAGTACTCACAAAACTTAAATATCTCTACAAAGATCAGCCACAATGAAATGTTTAAATAGATGTAATGCTAAATATGTATTCACAGTAACATCAGAGTTCAGAACCATGGGAAATATCTAAAACAACATTGCAGGACAGATGCAGACAAATAAATTAAAACAATACCTAAACTAAGCTTCATGATATTCCTGACTGAATGTAAAAGAATCAGCATTCCCTACTTAGTTAATAGAGCAAGGCAGATGATGTGCTGGTTCTTCTTGTTGTCAGGTCCAAGACACAATACAGAATGCTCTGTCTCACTAAGACATAAGATTACTGCTGGGATAGCTTGCAGAATGACATCACTTCTTGTCATCTGACTTCTAGTTCCCAGGCAAAACCTCCACTGTTGATGCATTTCAAACACAAGCACTTTACAAATACCTTTTCAACACAAATGTCTGTACAAAGTTTGATATACACGTTGCATACAGTTCTAATGCATTTGTAACACAAGCATCTTATATGGCCCGCAGTTCTAATGCATTTGTAACACAAGGATCTTATATAAATCATTTAGATATTCACAAATGACTTATAATTATTTTCAAAATTCTAGCTAGCTGTGCTGGCAGTACTTCCTTTCATCACACCCCCTCCCCCTTCGAAGACTCAAGCTAGTTTATCAAGTGACCCTTCAGAAATGTTGCTTGAGATGGCTGAGCCTGTCTCGGAGTACATTACTCCATACTTTGTCTTGAAAGTCCATCTGCATTGGCATTACTAACCCCACTGCGGTGCTGCCTGCAACCCTAGGCTCCACCACAGTAATTTGGGATTTTGTTGGCTGTCTTGTTGTAGCCATAGATTCCACTCAGACTTCTCCTACCTTCTACTGCAAATACTTAGCACCAGGGCATTCCTATCATGGTAAGATTTCATGGTGTTAACATGGTACAGATCGTGCTGCTGCCTCCTGCCTAGCAGTTCTACCATGTAGTTAACATCACTGGCCTTCCTTACCACTTTAAAGGGTCCCTCCCAATCTACCTACAGCTTATTGTGTCTGACAGGAACAATAACCATAATCTGCTACCCCACAGCATACTCTCTGGCTCGAGCATTTCTGTCGTATCAGACCTTTTTCCTGCTGTTGGGCTCCTGCCAGGTTCTCCTGAGTCAAGCCCATGAGTTCCCTGAGCCTTGTCCCAAGGCTTAGGACATATGATGCCACAACAGACTCCTTGTGGGATTCACACTCACCCTCCCACTCATTGTAAATCAAATCTAGATGTCCCCTTACCCTATGCCCATACAGAAACTCAAAAGGTGAAAAACTTGTGGATTGCTGGGGCACCTGTCTGTGAGTACACAACAGATTGGGTGAATGTTTGTCCCACTCCATCTTAAGTTAAGCTGGTCTGCAAATGCCCATATCATGGTCTTTATTGTAGAGTTTAATGCCACAGTGCTTCCACAGACAAGACAGCAGGTCTGACATGAAATTGGCACCTCTGTCAGTCAGTATTTCTTTTGGGAAACCTACCCTGCTGAAAATATCTAACAAAGCATTTGCCACCTTTTCTGCTTCAATGGAGGACAGAGCCACCACCTCAGGGTATCTGATAGCATAATCTACTACCACCAGGATATAGCTCTTCCCTGCGAAACTTGGGATACTCAGAGGCCCCACAATAGCCATAGCTGCCCTCTGAAATGGCTCCTCAATCACAGGCAAAGGCATCAACGGAGCTTTGACCTAATCTCCTGCCTTGCCTACTTTTTGGCACTGCTCACAGGTCCTGCAGTACCCTGTTACATCCCTGGAAATACCAGGCCAATAAAAGTTCTGCATAATATGTTTTTTTGTACGCTTTATGCCTATATGACCTGAAAAGGGAATGTCATGGACTATGGCTAGAAGTGCCAGATGGTAGGCTCTGGATACTACCAACTGCTGTATTCTCTCACCCTCTAGCCCTCCATCAGGGGTCCAGTCTTTATACAATAACCCTTTGTCCCAGCATACAGATTCTCCCTTTCCTTGAGAATTAGGTGCCTCACTAGCTACCTGCCTCAGGCCTTGTAATGTAGGGTCTGAGAGCTGAGCCTGTCTTAACTTTCTCCTTGTAACCTTTCCCAGCTTCCTTTCCACAGGAAGTCTGGTATCATCTCACAGCGGTGCCTCACTGTCAGCCTGGGTACTACTACTCACCTCTGCCCTTGCAGCCACTCTATACAAGGGAACATTAGTACCCACCAGCAGCTGTGTCTCACCTTCAGTCTTACTGCTACAGGGTAGTTCCCTCCCTAAAGTAGCTACCTCACCAGTCCTGGCTTTAAGTGTGTGGTCTGTCTCCTCTCGTCACATTCAGTACATTATTTAACAAATAATTTCAGCTTGTAACTCCCAGCTGTATATGATATACACTACCCTAAATTCAGAGAAAAAGTAGTTTTATAGCACAGATGTACTCTGGTATAAATAATTTATTTATTCCACTTCTTGAAAAATATGAGCTGAAATGCTGTGTGTGCAATTTTTATCAGCAGTTTCTTAACTAAAATAAACTGAAGGATGACAAATAATAGTCTGTGATAGATACTAGCACTTGTGGTTATTAAACAAACACTCACACTTGTGGCCAGAGGACAGGCACTCAGACCTGGGGCTAAAGAACACTACCTTTAACTCTTTACTTCTTGAGTTTTGAGATGCATCAGAGTGCAGTACACTCTGTCCCAGTTCGCTGAATATTATTTTTTGTCACTAATACTCAGTCCCAGTACAAGTGGAACTCAGTATTGACACTAATACTCAGTCATAGTACAAGTGGAACACAGCATTGTCACTAATACTCAATCCCAGTACAAGTGGACCACAGCATTGTCACTAATACTCAGTCCCAGTACAAGTGGAACTCAGGACTGACACTAATACTCAGTCCCAGTACAAGTGGAACTCAGCATTGACACTAATACTCAGTCCCAGTACAAGTGGAACTCAGCATTGACACTAATACTCAGTCCCAGTACAAGTGGAACTCAGCATTGACACTGATACTCAGTCCCAGTACAAGTGGAACTCAGCATTGACACTAATACTCAGTCCCAGTACAAGTGGAACTCAGCATTGACACTAATACTCAGTCCCAGTACAAGTGGAACTCAGCATTGACACTAATAATCAGTCCCAGTACAAGTGGAACTCAGCATTGACACTAATACTCAGTCCCAGTACAAGTGGAACTCAGCATTGACACTAATACTCAGTCCCAGTACAAGTGGAACTCAGCATTGACACTAATACTCAGTCCCAGTACAAGTGGAACTCAGCATTGACACTAATACTCAGTCCCAGTACAAGTGGAACTCAGCATTGACACTAATACTCAGTCTCAGTACAAGTGAAACTCAGCATTGACACTAATACTCAGTCCCAGTACAAGTGGAACTCAGCATTGACACTAATACTCAGTCCCAGTACAAGTGGAACTCAGCATTGACACTAATACTCAGTCCCAGTACAAGTGGAACTCAGCATTGACACTAATACTCAGTCCCAGTACAAGTGGAACTCAGCATTGACACTAATACTCAGTCCCAGTACAAGTGGAACTCAGCATTGACACTAATACTCAGTCCCAGTACAAGTGGAACTCAGCATTGACACTAATACTCAGTCCCAGTACAAGTGGAACACAGCATTGACACTACTACTCAGTCCCAGTACAAGTGGAACTCAGCATTGACAGTGTCTTGCCCTTCCATCTACTATAGCATTAACATTGAGCTTTAACTAGAATTGATTTAGAATTCCAACCATCATACTCCATTAAGTGACAAGGGTAAAGATGTTACTGCTAGGAAGAGAAAGTCATGTAAATTCACTGTAATTTGCAGTCACCTGTTTGTGTCTGCCGATACTGCTGCATGCAGTTAAACTGTAGATCATCTCTTCAGCATGCAAAATAAAATGTTTAAATTGCATACACAGTTATGTAAAAAATCAGTTAAGAGACTAGCTTTTTTATGAATATACCACAATTTCATGCACTCCTATAACTTATAAATGCCATCTAATAAAGTAACCAAGTGGCTGGTTCATAGGTTGATAGGCGGTTACTAGGCTAGTGGCCCTAGAGCCTTTACAAGCCTAGCCATGTTATTCCCAAGTATCCCTATTTGTTCTTTTTTGGGTAGTTCACAGAATGAATTTTTGAACAAAGTGGGTCTGTGAAAAACACTAGCTACCCCTGTCCATTAGGGACATGAGTGCCACCCCAGGGGCAAATTTGTGGTCCCCATTCAATTATCTAGGTTGTGTTTGAATAGGATCGGTGAGGAGCTCTGTTTTATGTGAATAGGATATCTATTTCAGAGAAACAGCAGTCTCTGAGAGACATATCTGTCTCTCTAGTGTGTTCTGTTAATGTCACAGGCTAGATTGAGATCCCTAGAGTGAGTGACTCTTGTGCCATTTGACTTGCAGATGTGCAGCATTTCCATTGGGGCAGGGTCGGAGATTGCCCTATAGTCCAGGCACAAGTTGCTTTTCAGCAGCCTATAAGATAGAGAGTAAAGTGACAGGGCTTTCAGCCTGTCCATGTAGATCATGGTTTGGAGTGCCTGTATTTTCTTAGTGAGAAACCTCTGAGGTCACTGCAGCTGCTGCCGGTGTCTGATGAGGTACATTATTCTCTATTAGTGGTCTGATGTGGGTTGAGTACAGGGGAATTATAACATCACTTGACCTGGATGCTATGCCCTTGCTTATGAGGTGCACTATGTAGGAGGCTTTCCTGACCACTGTATAAACTTGGTGGGCAAAGTTCAAATTGCTATCAACCTGTGTTCCCAAGTCTTGCATACTCTGTTGGAACTTGGTGGTGGTGGTGGTGGTGGGGGTTGCTGTCAATATTCTAATTTGTATGAAAACAGTTTTGCCAAAGGGAATAATAATGCATTTTTTGCATTTAGTTTTAGACTATGGGTTTGGCACCAATTATTGTTTGTGTTAGCCCTTCTTGTAATATGTTGACATCGTTGGAGGACTCAATGATTGCTCCCAGTTTGCAATCATTAGTGAACTTCATGAACCAGAGGATGACTTCTGAGAAATAGATGCTCAGCACAGACTCCTGTGGTACTCCAGTGGTGACGGGTCTACTGGCAGAGGTGGAGTCACTAATTTTGACAGTGTGTGCTCTGTTTGTGAGCCAGTTGGCTACCCATTTAGTAAAGTAAGGGTTAAGTCTCCCCAACTAGGAGACTTTCTCAATGATGCCAGAGTGAGGGAGTGTGTCAAAAGCCTTGGCTAGGTTGAGATAGGCTGTGTGCACTGTCTTACCTTCGTCCATGGCTTTGGTGACATTCTCAAAGATGTCTAGCAGGTTTAATAAGCATGATCTACCCTTAACAAAGCTGAACTGGGTTGGATCCAGCATTTGGAGGTTGCCTATGTCCTTGTTGATAAGATCCATGATGATTCTTTCCATGATTTTGCAAATGAGGCTGGTTAGACTTATGGGTCTGTAGTTCCCAAGGTCAATTGAGGGCCCCCCTTTGTGCAGGGAAATTACTGTTGCTGTTCTCCATCCTGCAGGAACATATCCACTTCTCAAGCTATAATCAAAGAGAACTCCAAGTGGGTCTACTAGGTTTTGTTTTAGATTGTTTAGTAGACAACCTGAGATATTATCTGGTCCCATTGAGGCCATGTTTTTGGCCTTGACGAGCTCAGAGATGACCTCTTCTCTAGAGATACTAGGAAGAGGACTGGTGTCAGGTATGCTTTGGAATATGGTAGGTGGTGATGGGGGGGGTGAAGTTTTCCATGAATCTGTCAGCTATCCGGTTGGCAATATCTTTCAGTGTAGTATGACTGATACAAGGATCACGAACCAGGCGTTGAGTAAAAGTTCTTTAATTAAACAGCTTCACCAGCTCAGCGTTAAAAGATAAAAAACACTTCCAAAATATAACGTCAAGCGCTTTCACCCGGGCCCTCCCAGGCTTTCTCAAGACATTTTTACATAAGGTGGTGAGTCTATTTATATTACCCCTACCCAACCCAAATACTTTAATTAACTGTCAATTATATTATTATCACACTTGCAATTTAAAGAAATAAAACCCTTTCTGTGTTAGTCATATAAATGCAATGTTATACTTTGTTCACAAAATATCATGCACAATTCTATGTTTCTATGTAGGAAAAACGGAGAGGACGCTAGCAAAAAGAGTGTACGAGCACCTCTATGAAATCAGTAAAAGGAAGGAGACCAATGCATTTTTCAAGCACTCATTGACATGTGAAAATATGGAATTAAGGTTTATAGTACTTGAGCAAGTGCATGCCAGCCCCAGAGTAGGAGATTGGGAAACATCCTTAGAGTACAAGGAACTGCTTTGGCAAGTGAGGTTAGAAGCAGCAAAATTCCCTGGTCTTAATGGGGCTATTAGTATTACTAGTTTATTAAAAATTAGAAGAGCAAAATTATAAAAATGGGGTGGGAGAACAACCACCCTTTGAACAAATAAATTAGATTGTTGGGTATTAAGACAGGTAACACAGAATTGACCGGTGTGGGTTGACAATAAGTTCAGTATGGACACTAGTATAAGATATAGGCTTAGAGAGGTTAAAAGATTTTTCCAAAGACTTTTAAAATGATATATTGGATACGTTACAGAATGCTAGGAAACATTACACAAGCTACAAGGTTCAAACAACAATTAGTTTTTAGCCATAAGTAGTTTATAAGATTTTTTTAGGAAGGTTTTAGTTAGAATTTTTAAATGTACATAATTGTTGAAAATATGCATATGTTTTAATAATACCAATAAAATGCAAACATTTGGGTTGATGATAACAAAGAAATAGGGAATTGTGCATGATATTTTGTGAACAAAGTATAACATTGCATTTATATGACTAACAAAGAAAGGGTTTTATTTCTTTAAATTGCAAGTGTGATAATAATATAATTGACAGTTAATTAAAGTATTTGGGTTGGGTAGGGGTAATATAAATAGACTCACCACCTTATGTAAAAATGTCTTGAGAAAGCCTGGGAGGGCCCGGGTGAAAGCGCTTGACGTTATATTTTGGAAGTGTTTTTTATCTTTTAACGCTGAGCTGGTGAAGCTGTTTAATTAAAGAACTTTTACTCAACGCCTGGTTCGTGATCCTTGTATCCTGATTGTTCCGGATTACCAGTTGGTGTTTATACAGAGTGTTTTGTGTTTTAAATAGCTTGTGGTGCCACAGGATCCATGGCGGAGCAAACGACGAGTGCTGAGTTTTGTAACACACCAGCAATTCTAGCAGACAAGGAGGAAGGAGCAGATGACGCGCCAGTTACGCGACGAGAGTTTAAGCAGGTTATGTGCCTGCTTTCCCAATTATCGGGACTGTTGACGAACACTAACTCACAAAGTGGCAAGGAGGTACCTGCTAACCAAGAACAATTATTTGCAGGTTACAACATCGGGTCAGGGAGACCCACAACCCAGTTTCCAGATAACAACGAAACGGGACGAATTATCAACGTAGACGCCGAAAATACCCAACAAGTGAGGAGTAAGCGAGGAGTCATTCAGCCTAACACAGCGGCGACGGACAGGGACTTTAACTTTAGTAAATGGACAAACAAATGCTTTTCTTTTGGGCAAGGTATGATACAATCTTGTGATAATGTAAACAATAATTTAGAAGTGAAACTGAAAGATTTTAACAACAGATTGTACTCGTATAAAGCAACCAAACTCGAAATAGATTACTTGTCAGAATGTGTTAAAGTAAAAAGAGTACCTAAGGGACTGCGCATTGCCAGATTCCCTAATAATGCTCAACCAGGTACAGAATTGTTTAAAGATCTGACAGCCCTATTCAATAGAACGGGGCTTGAAATGTTAAACTTGATGATCAAAGATTACGAAGCTAAAGCTTCAGCATTATTAGGGGAAGTTAATGATTTAAATAATATTATTGTTAAAGACACTATGTTTAATGGCATAAAGAAGGACTATGAAAACACATTTAAAGAAATCGACAGTCATTGTGTACGAATTGTTAACAGGAAAATAAAAAAGTTAGAAAGAGATTTGCAGGAGTACAACACAGGGCAGGCATATAAAATGTATGGTAAAAGTAGATGGGTACGAGACCAGAATACAAATAATAACTACATTGAAAATGAACAAGACAATGTTTTTTATGATGGTTTAGACGAACAGGCCCCGAGGAGGAGTGAACGGTTGGCACAGAAGTCCAATCAGCAGTTAAACCAAAATAGGGTAGGGCAACAGGATTTTCAGTTTGGTCAGGGGAGGCAGAGAAGCAGGCAAGTGAGCACTCATGCCAGGAGATGGAATCCCCCAAGGAGATAACAAGTGACGAACCACACAATATTGTTACTGAAAATGAGAATTCACACAATGGGTATTGTAATGTGGTTAAGAAGGGAAACTTTTCTATATTTAATTACACAGAGATTGAGGTCAACGATTTGTTCTTTGAAGTTTTCACTAAAGGACTACATTTTGTTCCACAAAGTCCTATTAATATACCTAAGACTATTCTAGACTTGAAACTTTTTACAAGGCAATTGAATATAACAGCCAGTCTAAAAGAGAGTTTAGGTGACAGAGACAAACTCCACAGGAAAAGTATATGGAACCCCCCGTTACACCCTGTTTTGAAAACATTCGAGGATATGGTTGAAGCAGAAATCAGAAAAGTATGTATTAATGACATGTCAAAAAATAACAATTTCTCTGAAGCATCATACAAATTGATTAAAAAACTAAATAGTGAAGGAATTAGAGTCATGAAAACGGACAAAGGGGGGGGAGTAGTCCTTATGTACCAACATGACTATGAAGCTTCTTTGCACACACATTTACATGACATCGAGCAATATAGTCAGGTGTCAGTGAATGAGAGGAACGTTGCATACGCTAAAATTAAGTATAGGCTGGAGGACAACTTATATCAAGGTGCCATTAATGAACAACTATATAACTACCTAATAGTGCCTAAACCGGTCACTCCTATTATGTTTGGCATCCCCAAAGTACATAAAGGGCTACAACCATTAGTATTTAGACCAATTGTAGCAGGAGCTAGGGGGATTACTGAACCACTTGGGAAGTTTGTAGATGCAATATTGAAAAAATTTACAACATCCCTAAAATGTTTATGTAAGGACTCCTGGGAATTTTTAAGAAGTGTTAAGAGAGAATTGTACCAGGAAACAGAATACATGGTGACAGTTGATGTGGTGGAATTATTTCCAAGTATTCCACATGGAATTGGTTTAGCATGGTTCAATGAGATGCTGGCAGAACACTCAATGTTGGGAGGCAAAATGATAGCACTGCTGGTTGAAATAATGGAGGTTATTTTGAACAATAACTTTGTCTTTTTTTGTGGAGAATTATTCCGACAGAAAAAAGGTGTGGCAATGGGGACCCCCTGTGCCTCTGCATATGCCAACATCGTGTTAAGTTACTGGGAATCTAAATTTGTATTTAACACGCGGTGGGCAGAACATCTTGCACACTACCAACGCTACCTAGATGATATATGTATATTATGGAAGGGTAGTATAGAAGAACTGGAACAATTTATTGAATATATCAATGGTAGTACAGAGTTTTTAAAATTTACGTGCAATATTAGTGCGGACAGTTTGCAGTACCTGGATGTGGATTTACGCAAAAATGGTGAAAAGGGTTGCTTTACGTCACGCATATTTAGAAAAAATAGTTATTCCAACATGTTTCTACACTACAATAGCAACCATCCTTTATTTCAAAGAAAAGGAGTCATCAAAGGACAAATCATTAGGGCAGCTAGAATGTGCAGTGAGGATGTGTTATTTAACGATGAATGTCTATTTTTGAAAACGTTATTTGAGGAGAGGGGGTACCCCACACAATTAATAGATGAAATAACAGCAGAGGTAAAAGGTCAAAGAAAGGATAAATACTTCCCTTTACTAGGAGAAGAGCGTAGAGACAACCACAATAAGACGGGGGAAAAGGTGAAAAAACAAGGGTGTCTGTTCGTGCACACAAATTGCAATGAAAGTTGGTCAGTGGAAAGGATTATTAACAAGTACTGACCAATCCTGACTATGAATGAAGAATTTAAGAAAACACTTGGCAACAAACCCCAATTTGTTAGAAGGAGAAACAAGAACTTAAAGGAATTATTAGAAACAAATTATGAGACAAAGAAAGGAGGGAGGAACAGTAAGAGTGGTACATTTAGATGTAACACTTGTAGACAGTGTCCGAATATGATTGACAAGAAAGGTTTCTATTTAAATTCAAGGAAAATTTATATAAAATCTCCGGGGTATTTTAACTGTAAAGCTAAGGGAATAGTTTATTTAGGGTTATTTCAACACTGCCAATGTTTCTATGTAGGAAAAATGGAGAGGACGCTAGCAAAAAGAGTGTACGAGCACCTCTATGAAATCAGTAAAAGGAAGGAGACCAATGCATTTTTCAAGCACTCATTGACATGTGAAAATATGGAATTAAGGTTTATAGTACTTGAGCAAGTGCATGCCAGCCCCAGAGGAGGAGATTGGGAAACATCCTTAGAGTACAAGGAACTGCTTTGGCAAGTGAGGTTAGAAGCAGCAAAATTCCCTGGTCTTAATGGGGCTATTAGTATTACTAGTTTATTAAAAATTAGAAGAGCAAAATTATAAAAATGGGGTGAGAACAACCACCCTTTGAACAAATAAATTAGATTGTTGGGTATTAAGACAGGTAACACAGAATTGACCGGTGTGGGTTGACAATAAGTTCAGTATGGACACTAGTATAAGATATAGGCTTAGAGAGGTTAAAAGATTTTTCCAAAGACTTTTAAAATGATATATTGGATACGTTACAGAATGCTAGGAAACATTACACAAGCTACAAGGTTCAAACAACAATTAGTTTTTAGCCATAAGTAGTTTATAAGATTTTTTTAGGAAGGTTTTAGTTAGAATTTTTAAATGTACATAATTGTTGAAAATATGCATATGTTTTTAATAATACCAATAAAATGCAAACATTTGGGTTGATGATAACAAAGAAATAGGGAATTGTGCATGATATTTTGTGAACAAAGTATAACATTGCATTTATATGACTAACACAGAAAGGGTTTTATTTCTTTAAATTGCAAGTGTGATAATAATATAATTGACAGTTAATTAAAGTATTTGGGTTGGGTAGGGGTAATATAAATAGACTCACCACCTTATGTAAAAATGTCTTGAGAAAGCCTGGGAGGGCCCGGGTGAAAGCGCTTGACGTTATATTTTGGAAGTGTTTTTTATCTTTTAACGCTGAGCTGGTGAAGCTGTTTAATTAAAGAACTTTTACTCAACGCCTGGTTCGTGATCCTTGTATCCTGATTGTTCCGGATTACCAGTTGGTGTTTATACAGAGTGTTTTGTGTTTTAAGTAGTATGACTGATCCCATCTACAACCAGTTTGGGACATAGCTGAGCATTCCCTTTTAGACTTTGGACATAGTTAAAGAAACTTTATGATTATCCTTGGCAAGGCATGTGATTTTAGTTTCATAATTTGCTTTAGAAACTACAACATTTCTGATTTTTCTTGTTTAGGCTTAGGAAGGAACTCTTCCTCTGCAGGGTGATATCCTTCTTGCTTTTGGACAACAGTTTCTTCCTCTTATTGTTGTTGTCTTTCGGCTTTTCCTGGTTAGGGGTCGCCACAGCGGAACTCCAGTCCACTAATGATTGGCAGTAGATTTTCACGAACGCTGAGGTGCCAGCTCAACGTCCAACCTTCAACGATGAACCTTCAACCTTCATTTACGCATGTCTTTCGAACCCCCACCCAACCGCAGGGAGGACATGCAGACTCCACACAGAAGGCACTCCCTGCACTCCAGCCGAGAATCGAATGGGATAACCTCTTGCTGTGAGGCAACAACGCTACTGCTGCACCACCCTTGAACTCCACCATGGTTACTTGTTTTTATGGGAAGACCTGGTTTTGATCTGGTCAGATACAGCAGACTTTATGCAGTCACTTAAGTGTTTGTACAGGACATTTGTGTATACTTGTACATAGTGATCATTGATGTCTGCAATTACAGCTGGTATGAATTTTTTTTATACCATTGCTTAGTAGGCTGTAGTTAGCTTTGGCAAAGTTTTTTTTATAATTTTTGTTCCTATGAGAATATCAGTTTCACTTGTTACTTCAAATGAGACTGATTTGTGGTCTGACCTAACCAGGGAGGGCATCATGCATGGGGAAGTACAGTGACCCCACATGTTGGTGAGTACTGTGTCTAGAACATTAGATATCCTAGTGGGTCTACAAAGTATCTGTTCCCGAGCATTTGTGATAACAAGTCCAGGAACCTCTGGGCAAGTATGTTTTTGCTCTTGCATGTGCCCAAGTCTATGGAAGGATAGTTGAAATCTCACATGACTATGGCACTGGGCTGTATGGCAAGGGATTCCAGTAAATTGAGGTAGGCAGTGTGCTTATCCTGGTTCATGGCAGGGAATCTATAGATAGCAATGACGTGGTATGGTACTTTGCCAATAGTTAACTGGACATGGAATAGTTTGAGAGAGTCATGATGTTTGACCAGAATCTAAGTGTATTTGGTTTTAATGAAGGTGAATACACCTCCACCTTTGGTTCCTTCACACTCATTTTGAGGTCTGAATGTGTGGAAGGCATTGTAACCGTGCATGGTCGGGGTGCTGTCAGTGGCCTTGAACCATGTCTTGGTAATTGCACAGATGTTAGCATCCTCCAAGGTGAGAAGTGCTTCTAGAGAGTGCAGTTTTGTGTTTAAACTCCTAGCATTAAGAAGCACAACCTTGAGTTTATCTCAATTACATTTTGTTACATTGCAAAATTAGTTTTTTTGACATTGCTTAAAAAAAGGCACTATGGGGGAGGCAAGGGCCTTTGCCAGTATCCGAAAGCCTTAGGTGGTACAGGTGCAGACCATCTCTAGCAAAGCAGCGAGGTCTGCCTACCATATCCTCCCAGACTGATAGATGCTGGAAACCCCTGGACTGACAACAGAAGCTAAGCCAATTGTTGAAGTCAATCAATTTTTGTTTATATTGTGGTATCATCCTGAGTGAGGGAGGGATACTCCTTAGGGCTAGGGACATACCTGTCTGGGACACATAATCAGAGAGTTCCTTCATGTCTCTCTTTATATTGTCCACAGAGGTATGTCTCAAGTCATTCACTCCAACATGGACTATGACTGAGTCATAATGGTACTTGTTGTTGAGTGGCTTGAGTGCATGCATGATTTGTCAGAAACTAACACTTGATAGGGAGCTGACCATGACCTTCTCCTTGTCCAGTGTTGTGAGGGGGACATCTGTGTGTCTCACTATGGAATTGCTGATGTATTTTGTCTTAGGGGCTTTTTTGTCAAGACATGGTTGTGTTTTTTGATATGTGTAGTGGTTTCTTTTTGTTTAGTTGTGAGAGTGAGTGGTGTACGTTTGGGAGGTCTCCGTTGTTTTGATAAGCTTTTAGTGAGTACCTCCACATATGCTGGTTTGTGTCATGACCTTTCTTTGTGTGAGAGTGATGCATGTGCTGACAACCTGTTTGATGTCTAGTTTGCTATTAAATGAGAGAAGTGAATCCAGTTCCACAGTGTATTTCCATCTGTCTCATAGGGTGTTAGTTTGGTTTAGGAGTAAATGGTTGTCAACATACATGAAGCAGTTGCTGCATTGCTTCAAGATGCCCATATCAATCAAACTGACAAGAGAAATTATGGGAAACTGCGCATCACTGGGGCAGGATTTTTCTGAATGTGGTATTTGGGAAGAAAGTGGGCTAGCTGGACTTAAGACTTTGGCATAACTAGTGGGCTAGTTTGATTTGGAGTAGCAAAGGTAGTGGGTGTATGGTAGGTTGTGGATAAGTGTGAGAATGCTGCTTTCAGTGCAACTGAGTTGCCCTTTGCTCAGCAAAGAAGCTGCTGGAAATTCTCTAGGGAAAAATGATGCTCCCAGGTGTTTGCATGTATACAGGGCACTACTGAACCCTGCTGCACAGTGCACAGCAACAAGCAAATGCGAGGTTTATATACAGGCAAATATAAACAGTATTTAATGCAACTACCAAGAGGAAGGCCCCAAATTGAGCCTTTCTTCAGCAATCTCCAACTCAGATGGGTCCTGAAATACACATTTCTACTTCAAGGGTGAATGTTACAGTTCTAACAAATACTCATTGACAGAGGTCAAATATCAATACAGTTGTGTTTGTCATCATGTATGCTTCAAGATAAAATATTCTGATACCTTGTATGTATCATGGATTTGGAATTGTTAATGCAAATACGAACAAGCAATAATTGACGCCTAGAGGTGCAAAAGGAGTTAACTGCAGAAATGCCTGGAGGCACACTCGGATGTAATGAACTATGAGCACAGTGATAACACTCTTGATTCAGCAGGTCTGAATCTAGCCTATGCCATATAAGGCAATGAAACACAATTTCAAAGTGCCAAGTAAAAAGCAGTCACAAACAGCTAAAATGAAGCAGTAATCCAATTAAATACAGTTAACAAAGGAGAGTGCTGGCCTAAAATGTACTTATTTTTCATTTTTTTCAGTGCGTACCTTGGATTTCAGTGCAGATGCACTCCAGACCTCTGACTAAAGTTGCCTAATGTTGAACAGTTCTTGGAAACTGAGTGCAAACCCGCTCAAAAGTGAGGCTTATATACAGGCAAATTTAAACCATTTTTAACACAACTGCCAATGGGAAAGCAACAAACTGAGCCTTTTTCCAGCAATCCACACCTCAGATGTGTCCTGAGCTACACAAGAGTGCAGGGAGGCTCACTTAATGTACGATGGCTGGTTTAGAGTGCAATGATACCAAACCATTGAGATTCAGCAGGTCTGAATCTAGCCTATGCTATATAATGCAAGTAGAAATAATTTCTAGATGGGAAGGAGTAGGAGAGAGTCATTTAAGGGTTGAATTGAGAGTGTTTAGTAGTATACTATTAGACGACATCCAGTGGTACCACTCTCTGCACAAACTGGCAGCTCTTCAAGCAGCTGTGAACAGTGGGAGACTACGGAGAGTGTTTCCTGTGCAGGATTTTAAAATGGAAAGGTTTACTTACATGCAAGCACGATATCCAAACCAAGCACAGGTATCCAAGCTAGGCACAAGGAAACTCTGAATAAATGAACACAATCTCACAAAAATGTAATTCTTTTATACCAGCAGGATGAAAGACTTTCACAAAGTTAAACTATCAGACCAATCATATAAATGCTTTACAACAGAGGTCAGAATTACTGCAATGTCAGGAATCCTTGGAAATAAGCTCACTAAGCCTGAGAAATGTTCACAACACAAAAAAACTTTGTAAAACTTAGAAATATTTTGGCAGACTCAGGACAACTTTAGCAAACTCAGAACAGCTTTTGCAGTCTCAGAGGAGGTTAGGAAATACCAGACTACTGTAAAAACAATCTAAGAGCAGTACAGTAACAAACAGGTAGAGTTTCCTTAACAAGTGCAGGATGAAAAGCAGTGATAAATTCAACAAAATCAATAAATGCAGCATGGAAACAGAACAAGTGCAAAAAATAATGGAAAGGCAACACAGATGGAAAGGTAACACATCCATTTGTGCAGGTATGGATAGGAGTGGGGGAATGAAGCAGAAAGAGACATGCTTTCTTTTTCTGAGGTGCAGAGACTCAGCAACTACTGGTACAGTGCCTACAGAAACCAGGTTAAACTACTACTGTTCTGTCAGAGGAGGACAGAAGGACTGGCTGAAAATTATCATAAAATGCAGAGTCCCCCTGGTGGTTCAGACAAGGATTAGTAACCAGAATACAGCAAGGATAATGGTCTCCTGTTGCTCAGTTAGTGATGTCTGTGATTCTCTCCCTGACCTCTTTTAAAGAAGGGCCAGAAAGCTTAGTTCTCCAGATAGCCAGAAAATCCTAGTGGAGGGCAGCAATGGGCACAATCTGGTGAGAACAACAAAGAGAAATGCAAATGGTGACAATGCTGGGAACCACACGGTATGAGGGTTGGATGAAAGCATTAAAAGATAAATGCTGTCAGAACATCTGACTATTAGTTCAAGGAACATTGATTCCTCAAGAAATGAAACAAAAGCTTTTTTCCCTGCAGATATATCCAAGTCACTTTTAAAATTCTACAAACTTTTGGACTGTCTAATCCAGATTGGAATGCTGTTCCACAATTTAGCAATTTTTAACTGTAATATATAAATATCTAACTGTAGGCCATCCCAGTTATGTTACAAATTTCCTATTATTATGTTTGTGTGTCCCTGAGCAACCAAAAACTTCAATATTATACATAAGTTATAAAAGAAGATCCTAAAATATTTTATATTCAAATATTAATTTGCCCTGAATATATCTGTAACAAAAAGAAATCAAGTTCAAGGGCTCACACCTATCCTCAGAGTCTAAAGTTGTAATTGGTGAAATTATTTTAGTAACTTTTCTTTGAACATCATCTAAAATTTTTAATTGACTCCGGTTGTATATACAAAATGTATTGTTACACTCAATACCCACTCTAATATATATTTTGAACACCATAATCAAACAGTATTCATCCCCTATTGAGACATTTCATAATAAATAATCCATGTATTTAATTGCTTTTGTACTAATGCCTTAACATGATTATTAAAATGTAAGTCTGACATCATAGTAATGCCCAGGTCTTTATATTTTACAACCTCTTCAAGTAGTAAATTTGTCAAATATATAGGAAATCTGTGAATTTTGTTCAAAAAGTGCATCATTTTGCACTTATCCACACTGAATCTGTGCAGTATCCAATGCTCACCTACTTAAATGTAAGTATGTGTTAAGATCTTCAGCATCAGACTTTTTTGTATTAAAAAGCCAATTTTGCAGTCATCGGCATATTTATGTACCCAAAATTTAGTATTATTTGAAATACCAAGTTAAACGCTATCGCACTGAATACCAACCCCTGAGGTATGTCAGATGTAACAGTCAGTCTGAATGCACATTACATATCTTAGCACAATGCTGCCTTCCAACAAAACAGTTCGCGATCCATTTAACAATCTAACAAACTAATACTGAATTCAAGTAAATATTTCTTGAATGGAAAGCAATCAAAAGCTTTGCAATGTTTAAAAAGAATCACACCTGGGGACAAATCCATGTCTAAAGCTGCTTTGGCAATGTTTAAAAAGAATCACACCTGGGGACAAATCCATGGCTAAAGCTGCTTTGGCAATGTTTAAAAAGAATCACACCTGGGGACAAATCCATGTCTAAAGCTGCTTTGGCAATGTTTAAAAAGAATCACACCGGGGGACAAATCCATGTCTAAAGCTGCTTTGGCAATGTTTAAAAAGAATCACACCTGGGGACAAATCCATGTCTAAAGCTGCTTTGGCAATGTTTAAAAGAATCACACCTGGGGACAAATCCATGTCTAAAGCTGCTTTGGCAATGTTTAAAAGAATCACACCGGGGACAAATCCATGTCTAAAGCTGCTTTGGCAATGTTTAAAAAGAATCACACCTGGGGACAAATCCATGTCTAAAGCTGCTTTGGCAATGTTTAAAAAGAATCACACCTGGGGACAAATCCATGTCTAAAGCTGCTTTGGCAATGTTTAAAAAGAATCACACCTGGGGACAAATCCATGTCTAAAGCTGCTTTGGCAATGTTTAAAAAGAATCACACCGGGGGACAAATCCATGTCTAAAGCTGCTTTGGCAATGTTTAAAAAGAATCACACCTGGGGACAAATCCATGTCTAAAGCTACTTTGGCAATGTTTAAAAAGAATCACACCGGGGGACAAATCCATGTCTAAAGCTGCTTTGGCAATGTTTAAAAAGAATCACACCTGGGGACAAATCCATGTCTAAAGCTGCTTTGGCAATGTTTAAAAAGAATCACACCTGGGGACAAATCCATGTCTAAAGCTACTTTGGCAATGTTTAAAAAGAATCACACCTGGGGACAAATCCATGTCTAAAGCTGCTTTGGCAATGTTTAAAAAGAATCACACCTGGGGACAAATCCATGTCTAAAGCTGCTTTGGCAATGTTTAAAAGAATCACACCTGGGGACAAATCCATGTCTAAAGCTGCTTTGGCAATGTTTAAAAGAATCACACCGGGGACAAATCCATGTCTAAAGCTGCTTTGGCAATGTTTAAAAAGAATCACACCTGGGGACAAATCCATGTCTAAAGCTGCTTTGGCAATGTTTAAAAGAATCACACCTGGGGACAAATCCATGTCTAAAGCTGCTTTGGCAATGTTTAAAAAGAATCACACCTGGGGACAAATCCATGTCTAAAGCTGCTTTGGCAATGTTTAAAAAGAATCACACCTGGGGACAAATCCATGTCTAAAGCTGCTTTGGCAATGTTTAAAAAGAATCACACCTGGGGACAAATCCATGTCTAAAGCTGCTTTGGCAATGTTTAAAAGAATCACACCTGGGGACAAATCCATGTCTAAAGCTGCTTTGGCAATGTTTAAAAGAATCACACCTGGGGACAAATCCATGTCTAAAGCTGCTTTGGCAATGTTTAAAAAGAATCACACCTGGGGACAAATCCATGTCTAAAGCTGCTTTGGCAATGTTTAAAAAGAATCACACCTGGGGACAAATCCATGTCTAAAGCTGCTTTGGCAATGTTTAAAAAGAATCACACCGGGGGACAAATCCATGTCTAAAGCTGCTTTGGCAATGTTTAAAAAGAATCACACCTGGGGACAAATCCATGTCTAAAGCTGCTTTGGCAATGTTTAAAAAGAATCACACCAGGGGACAAATCTATGTCTAAAGTTGCTTTGGCAATGTTTAAAAAGAATCACACCTGGGGACAAATCCATGTCTAAAGCTGCTTTGGCAATGTTTAAAAAGAATCACACCTGGGGACAAATCCATGTCTAAAGCTGCTTTGGCAATGTTTAAAAGAATCACACCTGGGAACAAATCCATGTCTAAAGCTGCTTTGGCAATGTTTAAAAGAATCACACCGGGGACAAATCCATGTCTAAAGCTGCTTTGGCAATGTTTAAAAAGAATCACACCTGGGGACAAATCCATGTCTAAAGCTGCTTTGGCAATGTTTAAAAAGAATCACACCGGGGGACAAATCCATGTCTAAAGCTGCTTTGGCAATGTTTAATAAGAATCACACCTGGGGACAAATCCATGTCTAAAGCTGCTTTGGCAATGTTTAAAAAGAATCACACCTGGGGACAAATCCATGTCTAAAGCTGCTTTGGCAATGTTTAAAAAGAATCACACCTGGGGACAAATCCATGTCTAAAGCTGCTTTGGCAATGTTTAAAAAGAATCACACCTGGGGACAAATCCATGTCTAAAGCTGCTTTGGCAATGTTTAAAAGAATCACACCTGGGGACAAATCCATGTCTAAAGCTGCTTTGGCAATGTTTAAAAAGAATCACACCGGGGACAAATCCATGTCTAAAGCTGCTTTGGCAATGTTTAAAAGAATCACACCGGGGGACAAATCCATGTCTAAAGCTGCTTTGGCAATGTTTAAAACAATCACACCTGGGGACAAATCCATGTCTAAAGCTGCTTTGGCAATGTTTAAAAAGAATCACACCGGGGACAAATCCATGTCTAAAGCTGCTTTGGCAATGTTTAAAAGAATCACACCGGGGACAAATCCATGTCTAAAGCTGCTTTGGCAATGTTTAAAAAGAATCACACCGAGACAAATCCATGTCTAAAGCTGCTTTGGCAATGTTTAAAAAGAATCACACCGGAGACAAATCCATGTCTAAAGCTGCTTTGGCAATGTTTAAAAAGAATCACACCTGGGGACAAATCCATGTCTAAAGCTGCTTTGGCAATGTTTAAAAAGAATCACACCGGGGGACAAATCCATGTCTAAAGCTGCTTTGGCAATGTTTAAAAAGAATCACACCGGGGGACAAATCCATGTCTAAAGCTGCTTTGGCAATGTTTAAAAAGAATCACACCTGGGGACAAATCCATGTCTAAAGCTGCTTTGGCAATGTTTAAAAAGAATCACACCTGGGGACAAATCCATGTCTAAAGCTGCTTTGGCAATGTTTAAAAAGAATCACACCGGGGGACAAATCCATGTCTAAAGCTGCTTTGGCAATGTTTAAAAAGAATCACACCGGAGACAAATCCATGTCTAAAGCTGCTTTGGCAATGTTTAAAAAGAATCACACCTGGGGACAAATCCATGTCTAAAGCTGCTTTGGCAATGTTTAAAAAGAATCACACCGGGGGACAAATCCATGTCTAAAGCTGCTTTGGCAATGTTTAAAAAGAATCACACCGGGGACAAATCCATGTCTAAAGCTGCTTTGGCAATGTTTAAAAAGAATCACACCTGGGGACAAATCCATGTCTAAAGCTGCTTTGGCAATGTTTAAAAAGAATCACACCTGGGGACAAATCCATGTCTAAAGCTGCTTTGGTAATGTTTAAAAAGAATCACACCTGGGGACAAATCCATGTCTAAAGCTGCTTTGGCAATGTTTAAAAACAATCACACCTGGGGACAAATCCATGTCTAAAGCTGCTTTGGCAATGTTTAAAAAGAATCACACCTGGGGACAAATCCATGTCTAAAGCTGCTTTGGCAATGTTTAAAAAGAATCACACCGGGGGACAAATCCATGTCTAAAGCTGCTTTGGCAATGTTTAAAAAGAATCACACCGGAGACAAATCCATGTCTAAAGCTGCTTTGGCAATGTTTAAAAAGAATCACACCTGGGGACAAATCCATGTCTAAAGCTGCTTTGGCAATGTTTAAAAGAATCACACCGGGGACAAATCCATGTCTAAAGCTGCTTTGGCAATGTTTAAAAAGAATCACACCGGGAACAAATCCATGTCTAAAGCTGCTTTGGCAATGTTTAAAAGAATCACACCTGGGGACAAATCCATGTCTAAAGCTGCTTTGGCAATGTTTAAAACAATCACACCTGGGGACAAATCCATGTCTAAAGCTGCTTTGGCAATGTTTAAAAGAATCACACCTGGGGACAAATCCATGTCTAAAGCTGCTTTGGCAATGTTTAAAAAGAATCACACCGGGGACAAATCCATGTCTAAAGCTGCTTTGGCAATGTTTAAAAGAATCACACCGGGGACAAATCCATGTCTAAAGCTGCTTTGGCAATGTTTAAAAGAATCACACCTGGGGACAAATCCATGTCTAAAGCTGCTTTGGCAATGTTTAAAAAGAATCACACCGGGGACAAATCCATGTCTAAAGCTGCTTTGGCAATGTTTAAAAGAATCACACCGAGACAAATCCATGTCTAAAGCTGCTTTGGCAATGTTTAAAAGAATCACACCTGGGGACAAATCCATGTCTAAAGCTGCTTTGGCAATGTTTAAAAGAATCACACCGGAGACAAATCCATGTCTAAAGCTGCTTTGGCAATGTTTAAAAAGAATCACACCTGGGGACAAATCCATGTCTAAAGCTGCTTTGGCAATGTTTAAAAAGAATCACACCTGGTGACAAATCCATGTCTAAAGCTGCTTTGGCAATGTTTAAAAGAATCACACCTGGGGACAAATCCATGTCTAAAGCTGCTTTGGCAATGTTTAAAAAGAATCACACCTGGGGACAAATCCATGTCTAAAGCTGCTTTGGCAATGTTTAAAAAGAATCACACCTGGGGACAAATCCATGTCTAAAGCTGCTTTGGCAATGTTTAAAAAGAATCACACCTGGGGACAAATCCATGTCTAAAGCTGCTTTGGCAATGTTTAAAAAGAATCACACCTGGGGACAAATCCATGTCTAAAGCTGCTTTGGCAATGTTTAAAAACAATCACACCTGGGGACAAATCCATGTCTAAAGCTGCTTTGGCAATGTTTAAAAAGAATCACACCGGGGGACAAATCCATGTCTAAAGCTGCTTTGGCAATGTTTAAAAAGAATCACACCGGGGGACAAATCCATGTCTAAAGCTGCTTTGGCAATGTTTAAAAAGAATCACACCTGGGGACAAATCCATGTCTAAAGCTGCTTTGCAATGTTTAAAAAGAATCACACCGGGGGACAAATCCATGTCTAAAGCTGCTTTGGCAATGTTTAAAAAGAATCACACCGGGGAACAAATCCATGTCTAAAGCTGCTTTGGCAATGTTTAAAAAGAATCACACCTGGGGACAAATCCATGTCTAAAGCTGCTTTGGCAATGTTTAAAAGAATCACACCTGGGGACAAATCCATGTCTAAAGCTGCTTTGGCAATGTTTAAAAAGAATCACACCTCGGACAAATCCATGTCTAAAGCTGCTTTGGCAATGTTTAAAAAGAATCACACCGGGGACAAATCCATGTCTAAAGCTGCTTTGGCAATGTTTAAAAAGAATCACACCGGGGACAAATCCATGTCTAAAGCTGCTTTGGCAATGTTTAAAAGAATCACACCTGGGGACAAATCCATGTCTAAAGCTGCTTTGGCAATGTTTAAAAGAATCACACCGGGGACAAATCCATGTCTAAAGCTGCTTTGGCAATGTTTAAAAAGAATCACACCTGGGGACAAATCCATGTCTAAAGCTGCTTTGGCAATGTTTAAAAAGAATCACACCGGGAGACAAATCCATGTCTAAAGCTGCTTTGGCAATGTTTAAAAAGAATCACACCTGGGGACAAATCCATGTCTAAAGCTGCTTTGGCAATGTTTAAAAAGAATCACACGGGGGGACAAATCCATGTCTAAAGCTGCTTTGGCAATGTTTAAAAAGAATCACACCTGGGGACAAATCCATGTCTAAAGCTGCTTTGGCAATGTTTAAAAAGAATCACACCGGGGGACAAATCCATGTCTAAAGCTGCTTTGGTAATGTTTAAAAAGAATCACACCTGGGGACAAATCCATGTCTAAAGCTATGGTTATCTGGTCATAGAAACTCACTAAGTTAACATAGTTGAGCTTTCTTTTGTCATATCATGTTGGTTGATGTTGTTGTTGTGTCTTTCGGCTTATCCCGGTTAGGGGTCGCCACAGCGGAACTCTGGTCCGTTAGTGTTTGGTAGTGGACTTTTACGTGCCGAGTTACCAGCCCTGATGCACAACCTTCAACGAAGGCACACCCATTCACGTATGCCTCCACACAGAAGATGCTCTAGCTGAGAATCGAATGGGACAATGTCTTGCTGTGAGGCGACAATGCTACCGCAGCACCACTACCTCGGACATATCATGTTGGTTGATATCAATGACAAATAGCCCAGTACCTGACTATTAATTAGTCCCAGTAAACATCTTTCAAAGCACTTTCCAATTAAGAAGGCTAAACTTATTATTTTGTAATTACTAATTAAATCTTTCCTGTCCTTCTTGTGTAGCATGATAACACAAAGCAGATTCCAATTATCAGGTACAAGGTCATTTTCGGAGTACCACAAAACAGTTTCCAATTGTCAGGTACAATGCATTTTCTAACAATTTGTTGAAAATAAGTTGCAAAGTGGGTATTGTTACATCTTTAGTTCTTAACAGAAACACACTAGAGAACTTGTCTGTTCCCATAAATGAAGTTATCTTTATTTTTGTAAAGGCATTTATAATCATTACATCAAAAATGTTCTCCTTCTTCCTTCTCCAAGCTGAGTTTCACCTTGACAATATGTGTGAGATATGGGCCCCTGCTCAAGTTAACAAACAAATTTAATTTATAACTGTAACTTTTGTGAATGCTTAGCATTTCTCATCTAGTTGGCTCTCTAGAATTGTGTTAAAGATTTTGCCAAAACCATCTCACTGCAGCTCTGCAGCTCTGCATATGACCAGCGACCTGCTGAACCTCCAGCCCCATCCATGCTTATAATTTTTTTTAAATAGTGTAGGTGTCTGTTTCTTAAAATAAAAGCTATATCTTTGTCAAGCCCCTGCCTCTGCCACACATCACCAGCCTACTATCAGTTCCCAGCACATAGCCACTCTCTAGAATATTATCAGATTAGATTCCACCCCTTCTTTCCCCATTTCCTGTCCACTGGATAGCTTACTGCTTTCCCGTAAATTACCAGTATAGCTATCCTGACTCCCTCTCTCCTTTGCTCTTTAACTGGTTCTTCTGCTTTCTGTCCAAAGTCACTGTTTTAACATCTAACCCCCCCCCCCCATCACTCTGTCCTAGAATCCTTTGAATCTGGGCCAATCAGCATTGCATTTTTACTATTGGCTGTTCTCTGCCATTTCATTTTCTTATACCCCCCCCCCTCAATCTTCCTAGCATGCTTTGTGGATTTTAAAACCTTCTGTTACCATTCCCCGCTATTGTCTCCTTCTTTCTTCTCCAAGCTGACTTTCACCTCCGACTAGAGTTTACAAACAAATTTCATTTGCAACTGTAACGTTTGTGAATGCTTAGCATTTCTAATCCAGTTGGCTATCTAGAGTTGCATTAAAGGTACATCTGTAACTGTTTGTATTTGGTGTGTAGCTTTGCAACCATTCTGGATGCACTCTGTTCTTTATTTGAACCTTGTTTATTTTAAACTGATTGTAATGTTCAAAAGTGCTATGTACTGAGGTTGTAACTGTTCTTATGAACTAGGAGTGTTTTATTGTGTAGTAGTTTTGCAGCCTACTTTCTGTTACTGTAACACATTTGCATTAGTGCTCCTACAACGAACTGTAGCTTTGTTATCAACATCGATAGATGTAGTTGCCGGTTTGTGCAGTTTATTCCCTTGCTCTTCCTCTGTTTATCTGACTAGCCACATTCAGCTCTTAGTTGGTGACTGCATCTCATAGAAACAATTACGCTGAAACAAGAGGGGTTTTATGCTGGCTATATTTGTTTCTAACTGGATACCTGGATTTGTTCACTTCTGGAGCTTTTACTTAATATTCCATTATGTTTTAGACCATGTGAAGTAAGATATTTCACTAGCTGTTACATCTTTTGTACAGAAACATATAACTGTACTGTGAGATTTATGTACAAAAGTTTTACCTTTACACAATTTTAAATTGTACCTAGCCAACTAGAATACCTTTGTAAGCTTAATACTTGACTTCTGTTTTAATAAGCCCTATACATGTATCTCCTGCTGTTTTGCTCTTAATAATCCTGTGCCTTTCTCCCTTCTTTATAGATTTTGCCAAGAACCATCTCACTGCAACTCTGCAGCTCTGCATGTGACCATTGACCTGCTGAACATCCAGCCTCATCCATCCTTATAATTTTTTTGAATAGTGTAGGTGTCTGTTTCTTAAAATAAAATCTATATCTTTGTCAAGCCCCTGCCTCTGGCACACATCACCAGCCTACTATCGGCTCCTAGCACATAGCCACTCTCTAGAATATTATCAGATTAGATTCCTCCCTTCTTTCCCCATTTAATATCCACTGGATAGCTTACTGCTTTCCAGTAAGTTACGAGTATAACTATCCTGACTCTCAGGTCCCCCCTCCTTTCCTCCCTCTTTAACTAGTTCTTCTGCTTTCTGTCCAAAGTCACTGCTTTAACATCTAATCCCCTGCTTTGTCCTAGAATGCTTCAATTACTTCCTTTTTTCTCTCTGAGCTAGCTACTTACACTACACAGATTTTATTCATCTTACCCAACATTCCTGATTGTTCCTGGTTCATCCTTTGAATCTGGGCTTGCCCGCTCTGTTCTCCCTTTACTTCGCTCAGGCTCTCTCTGCTCATCTACCCTACCCCCATTCTCACCCACCCCTGACTCAATTTCCTTTATAGGTATCCATAAGTTCATAGGTTCATAGGTAGATACTAGGCTATCGGCCCAAGGGCCTAAGTAAGCCTAGCCAACGACTTTCCCCTGGGTTACGCCAACCCAAGAAAATTAATTTCCTGTGCCCCTGTCGAGCAGAGCCACAAAAGTGATCACCAGGGTGTATTTCCTATTTACCATCCACTCATCAAGATTTTTCTTGAAGAGTGTTAATGAGGAACTTTGCTTGACATAGATGGGTAGCTCGTTCCAGAGTATGGGAAGTCTCTGGGACAGGACTCTATCCCTTCAGCAAGTTCTTTTTATTGTGGTGACAAGGTTTAGGTCCCTAGAACATTTAGCTTGGAGGGATTGGGATTTCTTTAGGTGTAGCTTGTCCAACAGCTCTGCGTTTGACATAGCTTTATATATTAGGCAGAGATCACCTCGGAGTAGGCAATATGCTACAGAGTAAAGCTGGAGTTTTTTGAGACGATCAGTGTAGGACACCTGTTTGAGGCCAGTAATCATAGGTTCATAGGTTCATACTAGGCTATCTGCCCTGGGGCAATTATAAGCCTAGCCTGATTCTGTATGGCATCTGTTTGAGACCCTTGATCCTCTTGGTGAGATACTTTTGGGGTCTCTCTAATTACTGCAGGTTTCAGGTAAGGTACATCCCAAAAGGGGCATTGTATTCTATGATGGGCCTGATGAGGGATGAATAAAGGAGCACGATTACCTCTCTTGATCTAGATGTGAAACCCTTCGTGATGAGGTGGGCTATATAGAAGGTCTTTCTAACCACTTTGGCAATGTGGTTTTCAAAGGAGAGATTGCTATCAACTTGGGTCCCCAGGTCCCTAATAACTTTCTCTGTACTTAATGGGTTTCTGCCTATGTGGTAATTTGTGGGCACATTGCCAAAGGGTATGACTATACATTTTTTGGCATTTAGCTTTAAACCATGGCGCTGGCACCAGTTATCTGTCTCTGTGTGACCTTTTTGAAGGATGTTTGTGTCAGCTGGAGAGTCGATTATGGCACCCAGTTTGCAGTCGTTTGCAAACTTGGTGAGCCATAGTCCTTCCACGTTTGCCTGTACCTCGGAAAGTATATACCGAACAAGAGTGGTCCCAGGACAGAACCCTGTGGGACGCCACTTGTGACCGGTTTTGAGTCTGACATGGCTCCAGCAACTCTCACTCTGTGGGTTCTGTCTTTGAGCCAGTTTGCGACCCATCTTGTGACATAGGGGTTTATATTTAAGCTGGATAGCTTATCTATGATGCCCGAGTGGGGTATTGTGTCAAATGCCTTTGCAAGGTCCAGATAGGCTGTGTGGACTACCTTCCCTTCATCTATGGCTTTGGTGACTGTTTCGAAGAAGTCAACCAGGTTCAAAAGGCAAGATCTGCCCTTGACAAAGCCGAACTGGGTAGGATCTAGTGTCTGTAGGTCCCCAATGTCTTTGTTTATGAGCTCCATGATGATCCTCTCCATAGCCTTGCAGACTAAGCTAGTCAGGCTTATGGGGCGATAGATTCCAGGGTCCGTAGAGGCTCCACCTTTGTGGAGTGGGACCACTGTTGCTGTACACCATTCTGTGGGCACATATCCTGTAGTGAGGCTGAGATTGTATAGCTGTTTTATTTGAGGGATTAGTTCCTCTTGGAGTTCATGTAGGACGCAACCTGGGACGCCATCTGGTCCCATGGAAGCAGTGTTTTTTGCTTTGGAGAGGGCAGCCTTCACCTGAGCATCAGAGATGTTTGGGAGGCAGCCCTCTGCTGGGATAGATACTTGCTCTTTGGGGGGGGAGGGGGTGGAGAAGTTTGCACTGAACCTGTCTGCCAGGATATTGGTGATGTCTGTGGGTTCAGTGTATTTTTTGTCATTTAGAATCAACTCAGAACAAGTCTGGGAGTTGCATCCCAGGTTCCTAACATAACTGAAAAAAGCCTTATGATTGTCTTTGGTGTCCTGTGCAATTTTTCTCTCGAAGCTGGCCTTGGAGGATTTTATGAGGGATTGTAAATTTTTGCTAGCACTGATCAGAGATGCCTTCCCTATTAGGGATTTTGCTCTATCATTTAGTAGCTTCCTCCTTCTGTTGTACAGTTTATTTATGGCAGGGGTCCACCAGACTGGACGCCTGCCTTTGGATGATTGGGTCTTGGTTTTGTTTGGGGTAGCATGATCCATGTATTCCTGGAGAAGTCCGTAGAATGCATTTATATAGGATTCTGCAGTTTGGGCCATAGTTTCCACTGGCCCTGGGGCCTTGAAGGATTCCACTTCGGTTTTGAGAAGTGAGAAGTTCACTTTTGAGAAGTTTTTCACTGTGGTTTTCTGGGCTGGGGGTGGGGTCGGGATGTGGACATCCAGTGAAATTAATTTATGGTCTGATCTTACCAATGAGGGATATACTTCTGGTGTGGAGCATAGAGTCCCCATGTTGGTAATGATCAGGTCTAGTATGTTGTCCCCTCTTGTAGGAGTGGTGACTAGTTGTTCCATAGCATTTGAGTTTATAATTTCCAGGAACCTTTGGGCTAAGGTGCTGGGGCTTGAGTAGTGCTCCCAGTCAATGTTTGGGTAGTTGAAGTCACCCAGTATAATGGTGTTCGGAGAGATCTTCATGTTCTCCAATGTTTTCAGGAAAGCTGAGTGGGATTCCTGACTTTGAGAGGGTGGTCTGTAGGATGCTATAAACTGAAAAGCAGTCTTGCCCACTGTTAGTTGCACATGGATGGTCTCCGATACTTCGTGCAATGCCACTAACCTGGAGGTGTGGATATCCTTGATAAATATGGAAACTCCCCCTCCTTTTGTGGTTCGGTCCGGGTTTTGGGGTCGAAAAGCATGATATGAGGTATAGCCTGGTAGTGCTGGGGTGCTCTCTGGAGCCTTGAACCAGGTTTCTGTCACTGCACAGATATCGATGTTCTCCATACTGAGGAGAGCTTCGAGTGCATGCATCTTGAGGTTAAGACTTCTGGCGTTAAGCAGCATTACCCTTAGTTTCTTGTTCCTTGTGCTGTCTATGGGGGTAGGTTTGACTTTTGAGCCTTGCCTAAAAAAGGCACTATGGGGGTGGCAAGAGCCTTTGCCAATGTCCGAAAGCCCAGTGGTGACAGGTGCAAGCCATCCCTAGCGAAGCAACGTGGATTGTCGAGCATGTCATCCCAGGCTGACAGACACTGGATCCCCTTTGAATGACACCAAAATTTTAGCCAATTGTTAAAATCGATCATTTTGTCTTTGTACTGTGGCATCATTCTAGGTGAGGGTAAGATGCTGCTCAAGGTCAGGGTCATACCAGCCTGGGCTACATGATCAGAGAGCTCCTCTATGTCTCTTTTCATGTAGTCCAGGGAGGTACGTCTCAGGTCATTCACACCAGCATGTACAATGACTGAGTCATATTTGTATTTGCTTTGGAGTGACCTGAGTGCTTGTGTTATGTGGCGGATCCTAGCACCCGACAGGCAGCTCACCGTGACCTTCTCTTTATTCAGCCTGGTGAGCGGGACATCACTGTGTCTGACAATAGAGTCACCTATTACAAGAGTATCAGGTGTGTTATTCAGCCTTAAGGGCTGTGGCTGCTTGGCACACTGACTTTGTGGGCTATGTGTTTTGCGTGTTTTGTTTTGAGGTAGCGTTTGCTTGGATGTCTGCTTTGGAGGTCTCTGTTGCTTAGGTAGATTTTTATTTAGAGCCTCCGAGTATGTTTTTGTGTATTTATGTGTTTGGTTCGCTGATGTGGTGGGACTATGCGATACTGGAATTGTGTTGTGTGAGGTTACCTTCTCTTCCTGACTGGTTACACCAGTTTTGAGATGAGAGAGCTCAGCCTCCAGTTTGGCTAAATAGTTGCATCTCTCACATATATTTGAACCTGTTTGGAGGAGGAGAGGGTTGTCCATGTACATGAGACAGTTGTAACATTGCCTCAGAATTCCCAGATTCACCAGCTGGACTGGAGAGGAAACCATTGACTGACCTTTGGACATGCTAGAGTAATATAGGGAAACTGAATTTAAGATGGACCAATAGAGGACAGGGTAATCGTAGAGAGTATAAGAGTAAGTAGTGCTTATGGTTTAATAGTGCTAACTTGTAGGATTACTTAATTGGACTAGTGAAGGGCCTTAGAATGAGAATATGGTGTTTAACTTGAGAGATAGAGCAGATCTAAGGGAAAAAGTGAAGAGCAGACTTTGTGGAGCCAGGAATAGTTTAAACCCAATTAGGCAGCGCTGCCTGCTGTTGCACTATGCACAAAAACGTGCAAAACCGCGCAAAAGAGGGTTTTAAGAGAGGAAGATGAAGGAGTTAGGAATTGACCCAAAATGGCCAATAAAACTACAGTTTCAAGTCAGTAACCACTCCCACAGGGGCAGGCAGGCT
Source organism: Protopterus annectens (assembly GCF_019279795.1). Lineage (NCBI taxonomy): Eukaryota > Metazoa > Chordata > Ceratodontiformes > Protopteridae > Protopterus > Protopterus annectens. The sequence continues at coordinate 433,778,068 of NC_056744.1, read as the reverse complement.
GCTCAATGTTTTTCACTGCCACTGATCAACAGAGAGACTTCTCTTTAGCCCAAGCAAAAAATGGCCTCCAAGAAACTTACAAACAGTTCAAGAACAGCAAGCCTGTAACTGAACTTTTTTAAATCTCAGAAAAGTGGGAAAAAAGCAAGATTTTTTTTTTTGTTTTTTTCAGATAGCAGAGGTTCACAAGTATCAACAAGTTATAACAGTGCAGTAAATGACCCCACACAAGAGTGCTAGGCCAAAGACAGATAAAATGCAAGTTTTGAGAAAAACGATTTTAAAAATAAGTGCAAACAGGAAATTCAGTAAACAGCTCTAGGTTGTGCACTAAATACAGTTACTAATGCAGAAATCAAGTTTAACAATCCAGAAAATGCTCAAAATAGGCGGCTATGCAGAAAAACTTAGCAAATAAACAGAGAAAAATACTTAAAATCTCAAAAGTGGCTCCTTTCTTCTCTCAGCGTTTTCTCCTCTTGGTGGGTGCTTCACCAACAGCCAACAAGCCTGAAAAGACGCCAAAACCACGAGGCAACCAGGTTTTAAGAGAGGAAGATGAAGGAGTTAGGAATTGACCCAAAATGGCCAATAAAACTACAGTTTCAAGTCAGTAACCACTCCCACAGGGGCAGGCAGGCTGCTCAATGTTTTTTACTGCCACTGATCAACAGAGAGACTTCCCTTTAGCCCAAGCAAAAAATGGCCTCCAAGAAACTTACAAACAGTTCAAGAACAGCAGGCCTGTAACTGAACTTTTTTAAATCTCAGAAAAGTGGGAAAAAAGCAAGATTTTTTTTGTTTTTTTGTTTTTTTCAGAGATAGCACAGGTTCACAAGTATTCCTCTTTGTGAGGTACTTCTGTGGCCTTTCCAGCTGCTGCAGATGTCTTGTGAGGTACATTCCAAAAGGGGCGTTGTACTCTGTAATGGGTCTAATGAGTGTCGAGTAGAGGGGAAAAATTACCTCTTTTTTCCTGGATGAGAACCCTTTTGTGATGAGGTGTGCCACGTAGAAGGATTTCTTGACTACTGTGGCAATGTGTTTATCAAAGGAGAGACTACTGTCCTCCTGTGTCCCAAGGTCTCTTATCACACATTTGGTGTTAAGAAGACTGCCGCCTATGTGGTAGTTCATGGGTACAGAGTTTTTACCAAAGGGGATAACAATGCACTTTTTGGCATTGAGCTTGAAGCCATGGCTCTGACACCAGGCATCTGTCTCAGTAAGGCCTTTCTGTAGGATGTCCACATTATTTGGGGACTTGACTATAGCTCCTAGTTTGCAGTCATTTGCGAACTTCATTAGCCAGCGGCCTTCTGTGTTAGCATGTGCTTTAGAGAAGTAGATACCAAACAGGAGAAGTCCCAGGACTGATCCCTGTGGTACTCCACTTGTCACTGGTTTGAAGTCAGATTTGCAGTCTGCAACTTTTACAGTGTGGGTTCTGTCAGTGAGCCAGTTGGCAACCCATCTTGTGACATAGGGATTTATACCTAGTTTAGTGAGTTTAGCTATAATTCCAGAATGGGGGATGGTGTTGAAAGCCTTGGTGAGGTCAAGATAGGCTGTGTGAACCACCTTACCCTCGTCTACGGCTTTGGTGACTGCCTTAAAGAAGTCAATCAGGTTCAGGAGGTATGATCTGCCTTTTACAAACCTGAACTGGGTGGGGTCCAGAATTTGGAGGTTACCAATGTCTTTTTTTATGAATTCCATGATGATACATTCCATGGCCTTGCAGACCAGGCTAGTCAGGATAATAGGGTGATAGTTCTCAGGATCAGTGGTGGCTCCCCTTTTGTGGAGTGAGATAACTGTTGCTGTGCACCATTGAGTGGGCACAAAGCCTGACATGAGGCTATGATTGAACATGGTGCTTAGGTGGGGAGGCAGTTCATTCTGAAGTTTGTGTAAAACGCAGCCTAGGATGTTGTCCGGTCCCATGGATGCTGTGTTTTTGGCTTTAGAGAGTGCTGCTTTTACCTGTGAAGTTGTGATTACAGGGACTCTGCATTCTTCCTGTATACATATGGGCCCTTTAGGGGATGTGAGGGGTGTAAAGTTAGCACTGAACCTATCTGCCAGGATGTTGGCAATATCAGTTGGTTCTGTAATTTTTGTGCCATTGTGCTGTAACTCAGAGCAGATCTTGGTGTTGCCATTAAGATTCTTGACATAGTTATAGAATGCTTTGTGGTTGTCCCTAGAATCAGTGGCAATTTTGTTTTTGTAGCTAGCTTTGGAGGATCTTATAAGGGATCTCAGCTTCTTACTAAGGCTGACCAAGGAGCTCTTCCACTCATGAGATTTTACTCTCTTTTGCAACAGTTTCTTCCTTCTGTTGTAGAGTTTGTTTATGGCAGGGGACCACCAGATATCCTTCCTTTTTTTGGAGGATAGCATCTTGGTTCTGTTTGGGATAGCACAATCCATGCACTCGTGTAAGTGTTTATAGAGTGCATTTGTGTAGGATTCAGCAGTCGTAACTGTATTGTCCATCTGCATGGGTGTCATGAAGTTCGCCACTTCTGTCTGGCTTTTGAGAAATGTTTTACCATGGTTTTCTTAATGGGGGATGGAGACGGGATGTGGATATCAAGGGTGATTAGCTTATGGTTGGATCTGACCAACGAGGAGTTGACTTCAGGTGTGGAACACCAGTCACTCATGTTGGTAATGACTAAGTCTAGGATATTGTTGCCCCTGGTGGGGGTGTGGATATGTTGATCCAGGGCATTGGAATTTATGAATTCCAGAAAGCGCTGAGTGAAGGAGTTGGTACATGAGTAGTTTTCCCAGTTAATGGTGGGGTAGTTGAAATCACCCAATATTAGGGTAGTTTAGTTGAACCCTAATATTTTCCAGTATATCAAGAAAAGAGGAGTGGGAATCCTGGGGCATGGTGGGGGATCTGTAGCAGGCTACAATTTGAATTGCAGTTTTGCCCAGAGTTAGTTGCACTTGGATAACCTTGGCTGCATTATGCTGAGCAACTAGCCTGGAGGTGTGGATATCCTTAATGAATATGTACCCACCTCCACCTTTGGTGTTCCGGTCCAGGTTAGATGGCCGAAAAGTGTGGTATGGGTTATAGCCTGGTAATGCAGGGGTGCTCTATGGAGCCTTGAACCAGGTCTCAGTCACTGCACAGACATCGATGTTCTCCATTTTAAGGAGTGCTTCGATTGAGTGCATTTTGAGATTTAGACTTCAAGCATTGAGTAGCATTAACCTCAGTTTTTGCTTGCCTGTTCCTGTTATGGTGGTGAATTTGTCATTTGAACCTTGCCCAAAAAGGCACTATAGGGGCAGCAAGAGCCTTAGCTAGTATCCAGAATCCCAGAGGTGACAGGTGCAGGCCATCTCTGGCAAAGCATCGTGGTCTGTCGACCATATCATCCCAGGCAGACAGATACTGGATCCCCTTAGAATGACACCGGAAGCTTAGCCAATTATTGAAGTCAATCATTTTGTCCTTGTACTGAGGTATCATTCTGGGTGATGGCAGGATGCTACTCAGGGCTAGGGTCATACTTGCCTGGGCTACAAGATCGGAGAGTTCTTCCATGTCACTTTTCATGTAGTCCAGGAGGTATGTCTCAGGTCATTCACACCAACATGGACAATCACAGAGTCATATTTATACTTGTTGTGGCGTGACCTGAGTGCATGGATTATGTGGCGGATCCTGGCACCCAACAGGCAGCTGACAGTGACCTTCTCCTTGTTTAGCCTGGTGAGTGGGACATCAATGTGCCTGACTATAGAGTCACCTATGACTAGTGTGCTGGGTACGTTGTTTTGCCTTATGGGCTGTGGTTGAGTGGCACACTGAGTCTGTGGGCTATGTGTCATTTGGGTTGTGTTGGTGGTAGGAGGTTGCTTGCATTTCTGCTTTGGAGTCTCTGTTGCTTGAGCAGATTATTATTGAGAGCCTCCGAGAATGTTTTTGTGTTTCTATGTGTGGATTTTGGTGGTGTAGGTTTAGTGGGACTATGTGATGAGTGTGGTGTGGTGCAAGTGTTTACCTTCTCCTGTTGACTATCAAGTTTAGTCTTGGTTGGAGAGAGCTTTACTTCCAGTTTGGCTAGATAAGTGCATCTCTCACAGGTTGTAGTGTTGGGTGGTAGGAGGAGGGGGTTGTCTGTGTACATGAGGCAATTGCTACATTGCCCCAAGATGCCCAGATTCATCAGATAAACAGGAGAGAACACTGGGAGCTGACCCTTGGACATGCCTGAATGAAAAAATATTTTCCTCTAGACAAGTGAAGAAAGTGAGTACAAGAGCTGTTTTTCTCTAAGCAAGTGAGGAAAGTAAGTACCCAAACTGTTTTCCTCTAGGTAATGAGAAAGGGTGAGTGCTGTAGTAATTTGTAGTTTATTTAGTGCTTACAAGTTCTGAAAAAGTGCTGAGCATGGATAAGCAAATTCAAGTGCTAAAACTAAGAATCTGTATCTGGATCTTGTTGTAGATAGGCTACCTAGTGCTTACTCCCACTGATAAGCTAGAAGGCTTCACTCCAACACAGAAAGGCTTGGGGGCACAGAAGCTTACAAACAGTCCTGGATACAGCAAATCTGCATCTGGACTAAACTAGTTACAGGGAAGGTGGAAAACAAGTACAAATACAGGCTCTTAAACCAGAAAGCTGAAAGAGATGGAAAAACTGCCCAAATGGCAAATAAACTACAATTTCTGGGCCAGAAACCACTCTTGCTACCGAGTGCTTACCACTCCCACTGATGAGCTAGAATATGTACCACACCCATCAACACTCACAAAACCTTTATCTTTACCCAATAAGACTAAATTCCTCTTCTCTTGTCCTCTCCCTCCATCTATCACATTCTGTCTCATGCCTCCTTTTCACATTCTCTTATTGAATCTTCCTTCTCCCTTATAATTTCTTCTCATCATCTTTCTGTCACTTACTCAACATCCTTCCCTTCTCACTGCTTACCCATCATCATGCTTCTCCTTCACTTACTGACCTTTATAATTCTCTTTGTATCCTTCCTGACTACTTATCACATTCAACTTAACCTTCATCCCACCTCTTCAACATCCTCCTACCCAACGGACACCTTTACCTCTTACTTCTCTCCCATAATAACCATGATAGCCATGTTGCCAAAGTGGTTAGAAAATCCTTCTATGTGACCCATCTGATTACGAAAGGGTTCGCATCAAGATCTAAGGATGTAATGGTGCCCCTCTACTCTTCCCTCATCAGACCCATTATTGAGTACAATGCACCAATTGGAATGTACCTGGCTAGACATCTCCAGCAGCTGGAGAGACCACAAAGGTACCTAACCAAGAGGATTACTGGCCTCAAACAGTTGCCCTATGCAGCACGATTGAAAAAGCTAAGGCTGTTCTCTGTTGCATACCACTTTCTCAGAGGCGATCTCTGTCTAACGTACAGAGCCATGTCCAACTCAGAATTGTTGAACATGCTCCATCTTAGCAAAACCAAATCTACTCGAGCTACATGCTCTAGGGATATAAACCTCAATACAACAATGAATAGAACATGCTGGAGGGATAGATTCCCTTTGCAGAGACTTCCCTTACTATGGAACAGGGTCCCGATCTACATAAGACAGAGCCCCTCACTATCACTCTTCAAGAGGAACCTTGATGAGTGGATGGGTAACAGAAAGTTCACACCAGGGATCACACCAACAGCACTACTAGATAGGGGCCAAGGGTACTAGCTGCTAGTACAAGGGTCTAGGGAACTACTAAAGAGGTGGTGAATACCACACAATGTGGCTGGGCTAATATATGCCTTCGGTCAGATAGCTCAGTACCAGCCTATGAACCAATGAACCTATATTACCCACCCTCTTTTCTTGTACTGGGAACACTCTTCTCAAATCACATTCCTTCCTAAAAATTACTCCACATCATAAAAATAAAATGAAATTGATCACTCTTCTCCCACTACATCACTCCTACTTCAGTTCAGTAACACCCTTCTACTTTCTGGAGACATTCACCCTAACCCTGGCCCCCACAACTTCTCCTCTACTCCCACCAACTCCACTCAAACTCCCCAGCAGGTTCCTACCTCTAAACCCAAACAACTATCATTTTATTCCATCAATATCCACAGCATACTCAATAACCACAATAACTTAACCATAGCTGCCATCTATATACCACCCATTGACAACATACACTTACTAGAACAGATCCTACACTAGATGGGTAACACAGTTCCTAATGAAACTATCATACTAGGTGATGTTAATATAAACTGGCTTGATCTCAGCTCTGACTCTTCTTCCACCAGCATAACCCATATGGCTACACTCAGCTTATCTCCTCCTCCACATTTCTGCATAAACCACAAATTCCAGCTCCATCCTGGACTAGATTCTTGTCTCTCATCTTAACCGCTATCACAGCCCCTAATCCCTGCCAGATGCTATCAGTGATCACTCTGCAATACACATCCAAAGATTCTCTGCCCACCCTACTAGACCGCATAAATTTAAAGAATGCCGTAAGTTAACTAACTTCAACCTTGACACTTTCAATAACTATTTCTTCTCTATCTGTCAACTGGTCCTTCCTCTCTGACCTCTCTCCTCATGAAGCCATGAACAAATTCAACTCCATCTTTTTAAACATTCTTAACTCCCTTGCCCCTTCCAGAATTATCAGAGTCAAATCACGCTGCTCACCCTGGCTCACCAAGATAACCCAATGTCTCATCCAAAATACAGATTCTGCATGGAAACTAAAAACCAAATCTCTCATACACTACCAAAAATATAGGAAACTGCATAATCTATCTAAATAAACATAGATAAAAGAAACTTCTACCAAATATCCCTAACTACACAAACTAGTAATCCCAAAAGATTCTGGCACTCAGTCAACTAAATTCTTCATCCAGAAAATCTCTGTACACCAAATCCTTGCTCCAATAACTCACCCCAAGAAACCGCTCCTATCTTTAATACTTATTTCATTGATACACAAACTTATGCCTTCTTCCAACCCTACCTATCCCTCACCTCCCAGTGCATACCCACAACTTAACTCTCCATTCTCTTTAAGTCCTACATCCACAAGCTACATCAAAAAGCTTCTTTACAAACTGAAGTCATGCTTCCCTTCTGCTGACTACCTACCCTCCATTATTCCCAAAGATAGCTGCCAATTCCATCGCATACCCAGTATCAATCCTCATTAACTGCTCTTTCAGTGAATCCGCCATCCCAGTTCTTTGGAAGAAATTCTACATTATACCTATCTACAAAGGTGGGAACTCTGTAGAACTCTCTAATTACCTCCCAATTGCCATACTGTCTCCTCTCTCCAAAATTCTAGGGCACTGTGTCCATGAACAATTCTTATCTTATCTAATGCTAGAAAACCTCATCTCCCCTACCCAGCATGGCTTCCTCCCCCACCACAGCACCACCACTGCTCTTATCTCCTCTATAAACTCCATCTCACTAGAGACAATAATAAGCTAGCGTCCTGTCTCTTCTATGACCTTTCCAAAGCCTTTGCAACTGTTTCCCATTTCATCCTCCTTTCTAAAGTAACACAACTTAACCTCTCCTTTACAACTATATCCTGGTTTACCAGCTACCTCACTAACAGACAGCAATCTGTGAAATGGCTCTCTGCCCTATCTCCATTTCTCCCTACAAAGATGAATGTCCCACAAGGCTTCATTCTTAGCCCCCTTTTTAATATATTTACTAACTCCACACTTCTTATTCTCAGTCTTCCCTCATACAGTATGCAGATGACTCCACTAACATCACTTCTGCTAACAATCCCAGCAATCTGCTTTCTCTTATTCAAACCTCCTTTAACCTCACTGATACTTTGCTAAGTAATCACAATCTTATCCTTAACCCTAACAAGACAAAACTTCTATTACGACCTAAATCTTTCAGTCATCTTAAATCCTCTTTCACCATCTCTTCCGTAAACAACACCATCATCTCTACTGAACCTCACACAAAGCTACATGGCATAATCATTGACGACCAGCTTAAATGCAATCTCCATGTACAGGACTGCATAAAGAAAGCCCACCAAAAGCTGGCTTGCTGTATAGAAACTAAAAGTTCCTTACCCTTAACTCCAGAATCTCACTTGATCAGGCTTATCTCCTTCCTATCCTCCTGTATTGCTCTCAAGTTCTTACTAACTTACAGTCCACTCTTCTATCTAAACTTGAAACTACATATAACAAGTAGCCAGATTTGCTGCTAACTTGCATATGAAATCTCATCACTGTCTTACATTCCAGAATCTCAACTGGTTAGAATTTCCTAACCAACTCATTTTTTTCTCAACTTCTCATAATCCACACCTTCCTAAATAAATCCTCCTCCTGCCCTAGCATATACTCTCTTGTCTCACTCTCTAACCCACCACACCCCCTTAGAAGCTCAGACCAGCACCTCTTACAGATTCATAAACCAAAAAAACTAATATGTCAAAACGTATATTCCTATCTTCCTGCTCACTCTTGTAATAAGCTTCCCATGGCCCTTAGGAATATTACCCGTGCACAAGAATTCAAGACAGCTCTCAGACTTTATCTATACAGCTCTAGGATATATCTTTGTAACTATGCCACCTAAAATGTATTCCCCTCCCTCCTTCCTACTCCTCCCTCCTTTTCTCTCCTTATCTTTACCCCTACCCTCACATTCCCCTCCTCCACCACCCTTTCCATAAACCTTCAAACTATTCTAACTTCCTGAACATTAAAATAACTCTCTACTACTCCCCACCTCACCTCTCTAAATTCTGCCCCAGTAATCTTATACTATTCTTCTTTGCCCACTCCTCTACCTTTCTCTTTCATTTTTATTTATACTTGACAAATCGCCTTCAAGTCTCTCCTGCTCGACCACCATTAACTTGTTCCTTGGCATGTTTGCAACTATTCTTAGGCCAAACATTCGTCATCATCCACTTCTAGCTTGACATCCCATTTTCAACTATATCGCTTCTTGCAAAACAATGTGCCACCTTTTAACTTTTGTGATATATACATGCTATTGTATCTTGATTCAAATCTGTTATTCTTTACTTTAAACATCCTGTCTGTATAATTTATCTAGCTAAATTTATTTTTCTTCTTGTTTAATTTGTTTTGTAAACTTGTATATTTTTTACAACTGTACCACAAATGTTTTGATTTGTATTACTTGTCCTCTAAGTCTAATTTTGTATAATTTATGTATAAATGTTTGACTTCGGAGATGTTCTCCTCAGGCCTCTGCTAAAAAGGGGTGCAAGCTCAGATGGACTAACCCAGTCAACAAATATCAAGTAAATAAATTAAAGGACAGGGACCTGACACAGTAACTTGCTCTTTAACTGTACTATTAGGACTAGTGCCTTGACTAATATCAGCATAATGTTTAATAAACCCACTCACTGTGTCGTAAGCTTCATGTATTATTACATCGTTAAGTAGAATAAATTTAATAGTTGATGTATTTGTTTTTGTAAAATGCTTTCTTGTTTAAAGAGTTGAAAATGAGTTTGCTTTCATAAATAATCTTTGCTACCTTCATTTCTGATTTTAGTTTTGTGCAAGTTTTGTTAAAGTTTCTGTTATTAATATTAGTAGGGTATTTCTTAAAGGTTTTATAATTCCTTTTTTCCCTTCTATGTAACCTCCTAATATTCCTATTCCACCTACCAGAAAGGGTAATTTTAAGAGTGTTAAAGCATAAAGACTCATTCATGCAGTTATTCCACAGCCGTTCCAGTATCAAATATTCACGTTAAAGCTCCTTTGATTCCAATCAGTACTAAGAATCTGAAAGGACAATTCACAATAATCAGTCTGTTTCATAAGTTACATTTTAGTATATCCATATGTTTTATATGTAAATCTATATTAAATGATATTGTATTGTGATCAGATAAACCCAAAGAGCATGAAACTGCCAAACTACTTTTGTAGATACTAGTTTCTATTATCTCAAGTATATTATCACTGCATGTGTTGTAAGAACCATTTCAGTTAATACATAATATGTTCCACATGGGTCTATATTAGAACATCGACTTTTTAAAATGTCGAATGTTCTAATATTGACCCCTATTCAGTGAATGCTGACAATATCGAACATGCAGACCAGCAAATTTTTTCCTAGGGAAAAAATTTGCTGTTCCGACACACATACACACAACACAAACACACCAAACAAACAGTAATCCACACACATACACCTAAACTCCTACATCTAACTCTACACTAAACTGTGCACACACCAGTAGCTATCCACTTACCTTAACCCAAACCCTAACCCTACGGTCCGTCACTATCGCACACTCACCTACCCCGCCCTAACCCTCACATCCACACAATCACACACTTACTTGACCCGCGCCCTAATCCTAACTCACCTACCCCGCGCCCTAACCCTCACGTCCACACAATCACACACTTACTTGATCGCGACCCGTAAATTTCCACTACAGTGCTGAACATAGTGAAGCCACAGGAACGGCCAACCGAATTCCTTCCCTAGGAAGAAATTCGATGTTCTGTGGCTTCGTTATTTTCAGCGTTCGCTGAATAGGGGTCGATATTAAAACATTCAAAGTTGTGAAACTTCGATGTTCTAATATAGACCCATTCCACTTTATACCAGCGTAGTTCAAATCACCCATTAATATAATGTTTTTTTCTTGTTATCAAGATATTTTTCTAGATTTGACAAATACTCCCAGTGATCCCTACTGGATACGCTTGGAGTACAATAACTTAACATTATATGTGTACCATTTCTAGTCCTTATCTGAAATGTAAACAATAATTTCAAACTATGTTACCACTTTAACAAGACATGATAGAATGGATTTATGGATCCATAAAGTTACTCCTCCACCATTGAGACTTATCCTTAGACAATCATATTTAACAAAGTCTGTTTAATGTTAAGCAGTTGAAATCCAAGATTCAGTTATGACAATAATTTGTAAATTATCTTTGGTTATTAGTTCAGAAAGTTCATCAAATGTATTGCCCAGGCTTATAGTATTAAAAAGAAGACATTTTATAGTTCAATCAAGCAATCTATTTGTGGTGTCAAATTGGGTGTTTCATTGGATAAATAACAACTGGTCTGCTCCTTAATTTTACTTGTTACATAAGAAACACCAAACCAGTTTAGGTGTAGCCCACCATTACAGAACAATCTCCAATCAAACTACACTCCTTCAATATTTAGTTACTTTTATATTGTCAAAAAAGTTAGCTGTCACAACCAACATGAACTTTAGTAAACATATAACTGGAACAAAAAATAGATGGAATTATTTCACTGAGAACATGCCGTACGTTTGAGCTTTCCAGATACTTAATAGTGTCAAGAACAGCATTCTTCATGTGGTTAAGGGGAGTATGTCTCAATTCATTAGTTCCTGCATGAAGGATAAGTATCTCATAACTTGGATTTACTGAAATCAGCCTGTGCAATCGATTAAGTATTTCAGTAAGTTCCAGTCCTGGTAAGGCAGATATTGTGTCGGTGAACTTGTCCAGGCAGCTGAGATGGCTAGTCACTAGTTTTAACACTGAGTTTACCAAAACTAAAAATTTACAAGCTTTGTTCATATTTTTTCAGTAGGGGTAGACTGTTTATGAGTATCTAGGGTATTTCGTATTTCTACTTTATTCTTTTTTGTGACAGAATTGTCACAAATATTTTTAACATTTTTCAGTATTTATTTTTCTTCTACCATATATGCCCCTCTGACCAACAAGTGTATTTGTACATATTAGTCTAAATAAACAACTTTTCCTCCTTTTTATACTGTCCTGGTGTAATTTTAGGAGCCTATTCAAGGCTCCAGAGAGTACTCCTGCATTACCAGGCTATAATTCATACCACACCTTTCGGCCACCTAACCTGGACCGAAAGGCAGAGGTGTGTCCATGTTCATTAAGGATATCCACACCACCAGGCTAGTTGCGCAGCATAATTCATCCGATATTATCCAAGTGCAACTAACTCTGGGCAAGACCACAATCCAAATTGTAGCTTGCCACAGATCCCCCACCATGCCCCAGGATTCCCACTTCTCATTTCTTGATACACTGGAAAATATTAGGGTACAACCTAACACCCTAATAATGGGCGATTTCAACTACCCCACCATTAACTGGGAAAACTACTCATGTACCAACTCTTGTGCTCAACGTTTTCTGAAATTTATAAATTCCAATGCCTTGGATCAACTTATCCACACCCACACCAGGGGCAGCAATATCTTAGACATGATTATTACCAACATGGGCAACCAGTGCTCTACACCAGAGGTCAATTCCTCATTGGTCAGATCCGACCACAAGCTAATCACCCTAGACATCCACAACCCTCCCCCACCCCCATTAGGGAAACCACCGTAAAAAATTTCTCCAAAGCCAACTTCACACTTCTTAAGACATAAGTGGCAAACTTCACGACACCCATGCTGATGGACAATAGAGGTATGACTGCTGAATCCTACACAAATGCACTTTATAAGCACTTACACGAGTGCATGGATCATGCAATCCCTAACAGAACCAAGATGCTATCCTCCAAAAAAGGAAGCCAATCTGGTGGTCCCCTGCCATAAACAAACTCTACAACAGAAGAAAGAAACTGTTGCAAAAAAGAGTCAAATCTCATGATTGGAGGAACTCCCTGGTCAGCCTTAGTAAGAAGCTGAGATCCCTCATAAAATCCTCCAAAGCTAGTTATGAAAACAAAATTGCCACTGACTCTAAAGACAACCACAAAGCATTCTATAGCTATGTCAAGAATCTTATTGGCAACACTCAGATCTGCTCTGAGTTACAGCACAATGGCACTAAATATACAGAACCAACTGATATTGCCAACAACTTGGCAGATAGGTTCAGTGCTAACTTTACCCCCCCCCCTCATCCCCTAAAGGGCCCATCTCTATGCCGGAAGAATGCAAAGTTCCTGTAATCACGGCTGCACAGGTAAACACACTCTCCAAAGCCAAGAACACAGCATCCATGGGACCTGACAACATCCCAGGCTGCGTTCTACATGAACTACAGAATGAACTGGCACCCCACCCAAGTACCATGTTCAATCATAGCCTCACCTCAGGCTATGTGCCCACTGAATGATGCACAGTAACAGTTATCTCACTCCACAAAGGGGGAGCCACCACAGACTCCAGAAACTACCGCCCCATTAACCTGATGAGCCAGGTCTGCAAGGCTATGGCACATATCATCATGGAACTTATGAACAATGACATTGGTAATCTCCAAACTCTGGACCTCACCCAGTTTGGATTTGTAAAAGGCAGATCATGTCTCCTAAATGTGATAGACTTCTTTGAAGTGGTCAGCAAAGCCGTAGATGAGGGTAAGGTGGTTCACACAGCCTATCTAGATCTCGCCAAGGCTTTCAACACCATCCCCCACTTTTGGTAAAAACTCTGTACCCATGAACTACCACATAGGCGGTAGTCTACTTAACACTGATAGTGTGATGAGACCTTGGGACACAGGTGGACAGTAGTCTCTCCTTTGATAATCACATCACCACAGTAGTCAGGAAATCCTTCTACGTGGCACACCTCATCACAAAATGTTTCTCATCCAGGAAAAAAGAGGTCATTGTTCCCCTCTACTCATTACTCATTAGACCCATTATAGAGTACAACACCCCTTTTGGTATGTACCTCATAAGACATCTACAACAACTGGAAAGGCTGCAGAAATACCTCACAAAGAGGATTACTGGCCTCAAACAGATGCCCTATGCAGACCGTCTGAAAAAACTGCAGCTTTACTCCGTCACATATTGCCTACTCAGAGGCGATCTCTGCCTAACACACAAAGCTATGTCAAACCCAGAGCTTTTGGACAAGCTCCACTTAAAGAAATCCCAATCCCTCCGAGCTACACGCTCTAGCTACATGCTTTAGGGACCTAAACCTTGTCACCACAATAAACAGAACATGCTGGAGGGATAGATTCCTGTCCCAGAGACTTTCCATACTCTGGAACAAACTACCTGTCTATACCAAACAAAGCTCCTCATTAGCACTCTTCAAGAAAAATCTTGATGATTGGATGGGAGATAGGAAATTCACCCCAGGTATCACTTCTGTGGCTCTGCTTGACAGTGGCACAGGAAAATAATTTTCTTGGGTGACGAAAGCCAGGGTACCTTTTGGCTAGGCTTATATAGACCCTAAGGCCAATAGCCTAGTACCTACTGATGAACCTATAAGGTTGCCATTCCAGTGTGTGAATAATTTACATACCTAGAAGTGCCCACTATACTCATGTCTGCTTGTAGACAGATAATTTTGAATTTTTCCAGTCTTCAGTATAGGCCTATCAGTACTTAAAGATGGACAATTCATAAAGCAGGTGTTCACCACATATTGGTAAAGACCAGGGAGAGCACACAAATCAATAAAAAAGAAAATAAAAGCAAAAATAATGTGTAGGCTGCCGAGAACCCTTTGAACAAATGGACAGCACAGGTTAGTAAAACTGAATCTCCCTTAGATGTGCCTCTGAATTAACAATCCATTATACAGTAACTTGGGAGATTGATATAATGGTTAAGGTATTTACCTCACAGACAGAAGTTAGAGTTTGATTCTCACCTTTGAAAGGGAAACTGGTTAGGCTTCAAATGGCCCACAAGGGCATGTAGCCTAATACTTACCTATGAATTAAGTTTACGTTACTGCAGAAAAGCAGCATGCACTGCCAGAAATAACCACAATAAATCAATATTTTTCTAACTCAGGTTTTCATCTCTAACCTTTTCCTACTTCCTGAAGGCATTTCTACTTAGAAGTCAACACAGCCATCTAATCATTGTGATGAAAAATGCTGTCCCTGTGTTTGTCTCTGTGCTGCTAAGTAGTACAGTCAGTATTAATTTCATCTTCCTTATCAACGTTCCCCCAAATGCTCTCTCAGTCTTAACAAAGTACCATCTGTTCAGTTATTGGTATACAACATCCAAATCCTTTGTAGACAGATTCATTTTACTTTCATTTTTATTTAGCTTCATTTTGTCAACCGGATAGATCCATTTCAGTTTTGGCTTTTCCTCAGAGAAGACCCAGGGAGCAAGACACCCAGAGAGAAATGAAAAATAAAAGTTTCTATAGTTACACCTCGCATTAGATCATAAATATGGATACAATAATTGCAAATAAATGTTTTGCATAATACTGCTTAGAAATATATGTATAAATTTATTTACAAACTTTATTGTACTTAATTCTGTAAAATTAGCTATTTTGTCATACTTGAAATGTTTTTCAATCATAGGTTTTGTTTTGGTGCCTGTCTGATCCTTTGACCCAAGGCATTTCCCTCATTTTGGTTCTCCTAGCTTTCATTTTTGTGTCTATCCCCTGAAGCTTTAGTCAGAGAAACACTTCACCTTGATATAGATCCAGTTTTTCTAACTTGTCCCACTGCAGTGGCCCTTCATAGGTAGGTACTAGGCTATCTGCCCGAAGGCATTTATAAGCCTAGCCAGAATGTGTTGGCTTTTGCCACCCCCTTAGATTAGTTCCCTGTGCCTCTGTCCAGCAGAGCCACTGAAGTGATCCCTGAGGTAAACTTTCTGTTTCCCATCCACTCGTCAAGGTTTCTTTTGAAGAGTGTTAGCGAGGAGCTCTGCCTAATGTAGATTGGGATCTTGTTCCAAAGCATGGGAAGTCTCTGGGACAGGAATCTATCCCTCCAGCACGTCGTATTTATTGTAGGTTTAGATCCCTAGAGCATGTGGCTCGAGGGGATAAGGTTTTCTTTAGGTGGAGCATGTCCATCAATTCTGGGTTGGACATGACCTTGTATGTCAGGCAGAATGGGGCATTGTACTCTATGATGGGTCTGATGTGTGATAAGTAGAGGGGCACAATGACCTCTTTTGATCTGGATGCGGACCCTTTTATGATTAGGTGGGCCACGTAGTAGGATTTTCTAACCAATTTGGCAATGTGATTATCAAAGGTGAGATTACTATCTACTTGGGTCCCCAGATCCCTTATTATGTCTTCCATATTTAGGGGACTACCACCTATGTGGTAGTTTGTGGGTACTTTGTTTTTTCCAAAGGGAATGACTATGCACTTTTTGGCATTTAGCTTGAGGCCATGATTTTGACACCAGGTATCCATCTCAGTGAGACCCCTTTGGAGGATGTCTGTGTCAGCCGGAGAGTCAATTATAGCCCTTAGTTTGCAGTCGTCTGCAACTTGGTCATCCATAGTCCTCCTGTGCTTGCCTGTACCTCTGAGAAGTATATGCTGAACAGGAGAGGTCCTGGGACTGAGCCCTGGGGAATGCCACTTGCAACTGGTTTAGAGTCGGACCTAGCTCCCGCATCTCTCACCGTGTGGGTTCTGTCCATGAGCCAGTTAGCAACCCATCTTGTAACATCGGGGTTTATGTTCAGGCTGGAGAGCTTGTCTATAATACCAGAATCGGGAATGGTATCGAAGGCCTTAGTGAGGTCTAGGTAGGCTGTGTGTACCACCTTTCCCTTGTCTATAGCCTTGGTAACTGTCTCAAAGAAGTCCACCAGGTTTAGGAGGCATGATCTGCCCTTAACAAAGCTGAACTGGGTAGCATCCAGTGTTTGGAGGTTCCCAATGTCTCTATTAATGAGTTCCATGATGATGCACTCCATAGCCTTGCAGACCAAGCTAGTCAGGCTTATAGGGTGATAGTTCCCAGGGTCTGTTGTGGCTCCAGCTTTGTGCAGTGGAATAACTGTTGCTGTGCACCACTCTATGGGTACGTAGCCTGTGGAGAGATTGAGTTTTAACAGTGTGTTTAGGTGAGGGGTTAGTTTGTCTTTGAGCTTGTGTAGGACGCAGTCTGGGATATCGTCCAGTCCCATTGATGCTGTGTTTTTGGCTTTGGAGGGGGCTGTTTTAACTTGAGTGTCTGTGAATTCAGGGGCTCTACATTCTTCTGGTATGGTTATGGGCCCTTTTGGGGGTGAGAGGGGGGTGAAGTTTGTGCTGAACCTGTCTGCCAGGATATTGGCGATATCGGTCGGTTCAGTGTATTTTGTGTCATTCTGCACTAACTCCGAGCAGATCTGAACATTGCCACTTAGATTCTTGACATAGGTAAAGAATGCCTTGTGGCTATCTTTGGAGTCCTTGTCAATTTTTCTTTCAAAGCTCACCTTGGATGATTTTATGAGGGATCGTAATTTCTTGCTGATACTGATCAGGGATGTCTTCCCTTCTTGGGATTTTACTCTTTTCTGTACTAGTTTCCTCCTTCTATTGTATAGCTTGTTTATGGCAGGAGTCCACCAAACTGGTTTCCTTTTCTTGGAGGAGTGAGTCTTGGTTTTGCTTGAGATGGCATGATCCATGCATTCTTGTAGGTGCCCGTAGAATGCATTAGTAAAATATTTTGCAGCTTGGAAAGCATTATCCTTCAGCATGGGGGCTTTGAAACTTTCCACCTCGGTCTTAAGTAACGTGAAGTTTGCTTTTGAAAAATGTTTCATGGTGGTTTTCTTGTCTGGGGGTGGGGGCGGAATGTGGATATCCAAAGTGATTTGTTTATGGTCAAATCTAAGCAGCGAGGGGTTGACCTCCGGTGTGGAACACTGGTCGCCCATGTTGGTGATGACCAGGTCCAATATGTTGTCACCTCTGGTGGGAGTGTTGACCAGTTGAACCAGGGCATTTGAGTTTATAAATTCTAGGAAATGTTGGACAAGGGAGTTAGTACTTGAGTAGCTCTCCCAGTTAATGTTTGGGTAATTGAAATCACCCAATATTAGGGTGTTTGGTAGGACTTTGTTTCCCAGTGTTTCCAGAAACATGGAATGGGGGTCCTGGGACATGGTATGTGATCTGTAGCAAGCTACAATTTGAATTGCAGTTTTGCCCATTGTTAGTGTCACGTGGATGATCTCTGAAGCATCGTACTGTGCCACTAACCTGGAGGTGTGGGTATCTTTGACTATGGATACGCACCCGCCTTTTGTATTTCGGTTTGGGTTCTGTGGCCAAAATGTATGGTATGAGTTGTAGCCTGGTAGTGCTGGGGTGCTCTCTGGAGCCTTAAACCAGGTTTCTGTTACTGCACATATATCGATTTTCTCCATACTGAGGAGTGTCTCGAGTGCGTGCATTTTGAGGTTTAGACTTCTGGCATTGAGTAGCATTACCCTCAGTTTTTGTTACCTGTGCTATTTACGGCGATGGGTTTGTCTTTTGAGCCTTGCCTAAAAAAGGCAGTATGGGGGCAGCAAGAGCCTTGGCCAGTATTCAAAAGCCTAAGGATGACAGGTGCAAGCCGTTCCTAGTGAAGCAGCGTGGCTTGTTGAGCATGTCATCCCAGGCGGACAGACACTGGATCCCCTTTGAATGACACCAGAAACTTAGCCAATTGTTGAAATCGCAATTTTTTTTCTTTATACAGTGGTATCATTCTTGATGAGAGCAGGATGCTACTCAGGGTCAGGGTTATACCGGCCTGGGCTACGTTTTCAGAGAGCTCCTCCATGTCTCTTTTCATGCAGTCCAGGGAGGTACCGCTCGGGTCATTCACACCAACATGGACAATGACAGAGTCATATTTGTACTTGTTCTGGAGTGACCTGAGTTATTGTGCTATGTGGCGGATCCTGGCACCTGACAGGCAGCTAACAGAAACCTTCTCCTTATTCAGCCTAGTGAGTGGGATGTCAGTGTGCCTGACTATAGAGTCACCTATTACTAGTATGTTGGGTATGTTATTTTACCTTAAGGGCTGTGATTGCATGACACACTGGTTTTGTGAAGTATGTGTTTTATGGTTTGTGTTGGGGGGGTGGAGGTTGCTTGGATGTTTGCTTTGGAGGTCTCTGTTGGTTTTGCAGATTTTTATTTAGAGCCTCCGAGTATGTTTTCATGTATTTATGTGTGTTTTTTTCCAGTGCTGCTTTAATGGGTCTATATAAGGCTGGTGGTGTGATGCAAGTATTTCCCTTCTCCTCTTGACTGTCTGATCCAGTCTTGGGTTGAGAGAGCTTAGCCTCCAGTTTGGCTGTATAATTGCATCTCTTGCATGTATTAGTGTTTGGTGGTAGGAGGAGGGGGTTGTCTGTGTACATGAGACAGTTGTAACATTGCCTCAAAATGCCCAGATTCACCAGCTGGACTGGAGAGTACACCAGAAACTGCCCTTTGGACATGACTGGATAGGTACAGTGAACTGTTTTACTGGATGGCTGGTAAGGTCGAACAGAGAGCCTTGTCCTTCTGTACAGTACAGGAGGGTCTAGTGCTAGGGTTTATAAGTGCTTGTACCGGGCTGAGAACTGAATGGCTTGTGTGCTTAAGTTGAAAGTTGGTCTAGTTCCAAGGGAAAAACTGAAGAGGAAACTTTGTGGAGCCGGGAATAGTTTTACCCTAGCAAACTGGCGCTTCCTGGCATGCAAAACTGGGCAAATATGGTATTTATAGCAGGGAAATGAAAGAGAAAGAAATTAGCCCAAAATGGCCAATAAACTACTAATTTCTGGGCTGAAACCACTCCTCCAGGGACAGATAGGCTGCTCAAAGCTCCCCTCTCTCACAGGAGAACAGAGAACTTCCTTCTATCCAAGTAAGGTATGGACAAACAGAGATTTGTAACACAGCCCTGAATTCAACACTAAAAAAAAACTAACTATACTACTACTTAGAAGAAAATGTTGGATATATATATATATATATATATATATATATATATATATATATATATATATATATATATATATATATATATATATATATATATATTTTTTTTTTTTTAGAAAATAAAGCAGATGCACTCAAAAACCTCATTCCCCTACAACCCCTTATATGAACTAACTTTGGTTGCACAACCACAAAAAAGAGAGAAAATCAAATACAAAATGAATTATTTCTCATACAGATACATAAATTGCACTGACGGTGATTTCTTATGAAGAGCAGGGACCAGGGAGTTCAACCCTGGGGAGATGAACTCGACCACTTTGAATATGGTCCACATTATCCTCAACAAGGAGTACACCTTCCTTCATGACAACTGGAAGAATGTTACAATCATCACACTGTGCAATCCTCCAGTGAAAGTAACCTTTCTCACACCATATAGGCAACCGTCTGTCTGCCTGTAGTCTACAAAGACCAACAATGTATTATGCATGCCAGGTGTTTTATTGGCTCTATGGGAATGAGTTACTTTGTCTGCAACAGTGTATCTTCAAAATGACCAGCCATGGTCTCATATTTTCTTCACATTTTTCAGTATTTATTTTTCTTTTACCATATATTTCCCTCTGACCTACAAGTGTATTTGTACATGTTAGTCTAAATAAACAACTTTTTCTCCTTTTTTATACTGTGTCCTGGTGTAATTTTAGGAGCCTAGTTGCAATCTTCTAAATGCTAAGACTGCAAAAAAAATATGAACTGAATATATAGTAAGTCCAAGGCTACCTTGGAATGCACCCCATACTCAAAGGTACAGTGACATCAGAGTCTGTACATGTAATTAATAAGGGGAGGGGGTACAGTGTGTCACACTGGCATTGCAGGATGGCTTTGTCCCCCTTTAAAAGCATTTACTATCCTAAGAGTAAGATTCAGATTATGTCACTGCATAGAAAGAATCAAGAGTTTTGTTTTCTTGTGTGTGCTTTCGTGACTACAATTGTTATCCTCAAAATTGTGATAGAGAGCCTCTGAAAAACATGTTTGAAAATTGTGAGAGAACATGATGTAATCTGTGGATCTCATGAATGCCTTGTGTTGAGCATGTTGTAGTGATTGCCAGCTTCCCGGACTTCCTCACACGAGATGTTATTTTTGACAACCCTGATTCAGCCATAAAAAAGCTAGTAACTTATTTAAATTCTGAGTGTTGTTTGGCATGGGGTTAGTCTAGTTTGGAACATGGCACTCATTTTTCTTATAAAATCTGTTGCACCACACATCTCCACAGAGACAGAATAAACAAACAATGCAATGAGCTAAAGTATTTCACAAATATTTTTTTTATAACTGTAAATAAAATCTTTAGAAAGAGATCCTGAAATAAAGCTAAAAGGGTTACCCACAGTACCTTTAACTGATGTTTGCCTTAGCCATTCGATCATGAGGTTTTTAAATCAGGGGCTATGGCCTACAGCCACACATTAGATGAGCCTCTTTGTGTGGCTTCTGTTACAGTAGTGCTGCTACTTTCTAAGTTTGTGTATCTTCAGCTTCAGTCCCACCACCAGCCCTGAATGCTGCCTCAGTAGAGGGCACACATTCTGTTGTTGTGTATGCAAGGCTTCCTTTGTGTATTCAGTTTTCCTTCCACATCAGGAAGAATTGCCAGACAGATAGATAGATAGATGTATAGATATTCTCAAAGCAGACCATTGGATGTAAGATAGTGCTTTATTTGAGAAATGTATGACTGAATGAGAAATAGGGATATACGGGATATGAATACATTATTTGTTTTACAAAATCATTCTAGTAACATGTCAGATCTTAATGTCAGGGTTGGCTCCTGTTCTAGAAGTCTACAGTCCATTTTTGGTTGCACAGTAAGTCACTTGATTAGTAGTGAAACATTAAACCAATAACTGTGAAAAGACTGAGTTAAAATTCTTCCAGAATCACACACCATTTGCCTGTACTGCAGATAAGCACAGTATGCTGCAAACCATTCTGATCTGTACCTGGAATCCCACCCTGGTTCTACTTCACAGAGTATGACTGGAGCACACAACTGTAAGAGCCAGTACTAAACTGGGGAATCTAATCTTAAAATCTTAAAAATAAACATCAATAAGAAAAAAATGACAAATACACTAAGCAATCGGTTTATAAGTTCATATGTAAATACTAGGCTAATGAACACAAGGGCTTTTTTACTCCTAGCCATACATAAATGTATCCAACAAAATTTGATGCACTAGAGGTTATTTTATGGGGTATGTGTAATCTAGGGAATGCCTTCCAAAATTGTGGAATAAGTTTCCCTTTACAATCAAAGCAGCCTGTCCTTAGGTCGAAAGGTACCATCTTTTGACTTGTTTTTTCTGCCTTGCTTCATAGGAATTCCCAGTAGTGTGCTCGCAATCCCCTCAGCAAAAGTTTCATCCTGTGTCTTGGCCAACCTCCAGTCAACCCAAGTCTCTCTTGTTGCCCTGCACTGTGAGACCCTGCATCGGTGGAACACTAAAGTGCTTTCAGCTACACTAGTTCCCCTGAGCAAAAGTTTCATCCTGTGTCTTGGCCAAACTCCAATCAACCCAAGGCTGTCTCGTTGCCCTGCACTGTGAGACCCTGCATCAGTGGAACACTAAAGTGCTTTCAGCTACACTAGTGTATGTTAGAGCAGTATTTAATCTGTCTTCTAAACTGAAGACTCTTTCTCCTTTCACTGTACACATGTACACTACTGGTCCCCCCAATTTTTCTCTTCCTATTGTACTTCTAGGTCAATTACTTAAAACTATTTTCTCTTAGAAAAAGTTTACCTATATACCTGCAGCCCAGACTTCAATTGTTTTCCCTGTAGAAGTGATAGTCCTTTTCACCACACTGTACTAGATTAGTGGCATAAAATTTGTAGTTATTAGGAAGATACTGCACTACACTGTCCTGGAATTGACTTAGTTTGGTTTTCCTGTTTTCTTTTTAGCAGCTGACCTAGTCCAGTTTTTCTGACTCACAACCTTGTATTACTTTGTGTCTACCCCCTCCCCCACCTTGAACCTGCACAACTCCCTTCCAAGCCTGCTTAATTACAGAGGTATTTTCATTTTACTATTCTGTCCTGACCAGCCCTATAGATAGGTTCTGCAGTCTCGACTGGTGCAGCCCCGCTCCGTTCACCTTGCTACACCCTGCTCACTCCGCTTCCCTAACCTGCCCCCATTTCCCACCCACCCCAACTACCTCTACATTTATTCTAACCCCAGATCACCTGACCACACCCTCCTCCAAAGACCTCTCATACACACCCCTATCAAATTTCTTCCTTAAAAAGGTACATAGTATCTACTTGCCATATATTCACACTCACACCCATACTTGAACCCCAAGACTACTAAGACCCAACCATTACTCCCTCATAAAATACCATTAATCCTAGGATTTCTCTTCCTAATCCTCACATGCCTAACAAACATCACATCATTATATACAAACACATCATTAGTAGCATAAGATTTGTAGTTATTAGAAAGATACTGCACTACACCTGGAATTGACTTAGTTTGGTTTTCCTGTTTTCTTTTTAGCAGCTGAGCTAGTCCAGTTTTTCTGATTCACAACCTTGTATTACTTTGTGTCTACCACCTCCCCACCTTGAACCTGCACAACTCCATTCCATGCCTGCTTAATTAGAGGTCTCTTCCTTTTACTATTCTGTCCTGACCAGCCCTATAGATAGGTTCTGTAGTCTCGATGACTGGTGTAGCCCCACTACATTTGCCTCGCTATGCTCAGCTCACTCTGCTCCCCTACCCTGCCCCCATTTCCCACCTGCCCCAACTACCTCTGCATTTATTCTAACCCCAGATCACCTGACCACACCCTCCTCCATTCAAAGACCTCTCATACACACCCCCTATCAAATTTCTACCTTAAAAAGATGCATAGTATCTACTTGCCATGCATTCACACTCACACCCATACTTGAACCCCAAAACTAATACAACCGAACCACTACTCCCTCATAAAATACCATTAATCCTAGGATTTCTCTTCTTAACCCTCACATACCTAACAATCATCACATCATTATATACAAACTCATCACTAGAAAACACACCATTCCACATAACACTTTCTCAAACAAATATACACTCACACATTTTCTTTCCTATCTCTTCTACATTATTTAAAGACAGCTTAATCCTACACATTCATAAGTCTCACATAACACCATCTTACACTAGAAAAACAACATTTAGATCCAACATAGACAGAGTGCACACAATTAAACACATAGTCCCCTGGATTCTGCAAGCCCTGCATGGCATGCAGGACTAGTGCAGGAGGTCCAGCAGGCAATATGTCTGCTGTGTGGTCCAGGAATAACCTGCAGGGATGTGCACAAGTGCTCCTGCACTATTCCTGCACAGACCCAGCACCTGCATGCAAATTACCCCATTTGCAGGAGAAATCCATGCAAATGAGGTGAATTTGCAATCCAGGAAGCTGAAAACTGGCCATGCAGGAGTACATGTCTGCAAATTCCAAAACAGAGCCGTGACAGCTCCAAATAAAGGCTGCATATCAGTCAGGAAGTATGCCATTGGCCAAGTATAAGGCCACTGGCATTGAAAACAGCTTAAAAAATAAAAAAATCAACTTTTAATTTTAGCCAATCTCGGCTGTTTAAGCATAGGGCAGCAGCGCATAAACGGGATCAGGGGGGAAATAAGAAAATAAACCTAAAATAAGCATTCTAACTAAAATCACTATTCTGCCAATAAAGCCAATGGCAGGCAGAAAACAACATGGCTAGTGAATAGTGGTTTTCTAAAGGGGTAGGTTCAGTGTGAGACATGCAACTATGCATTATCAGGCAATCCTATGCAAATGAGGGGAATGAGAGTGAATGCCAGTTTTCCCCAGCATGCTAGTCAGGTCCCAACAGTGTAAGAGCAGAAATAGCTTGGTGCAAGCCTAGGAGATAGCTGACATCATGGGGGGTGTGTCAGGCATACTGTAAGTGGATTGGAGCCCTGTGGCTCAGGTTTGCTCCCAGCTAAGCACAGCTAAGCAAGGGGGGTGTCTGAGTCTGCCTAGCACTCTTTACATTGCCTAAGCAGTGTGCGTGCCACTCACTGGGTTTTAAAGAAAAAGAAAAGGTAAACCAGGAAATAGCAGCTCTGTGCACATTTGAGCACTGTGTTTGCACTGCATGCCCTGGGCTTAAACAGGAAGGCAATGGGAAGGAAAAACAATAGTAGGAAGTTAATCAAGGAGAACTAGCATAGCTGGCAGGTGAAATGTATCAGAATCAGCCAATTACACAGGCAACAGACCAGCCCAGCCCAGAACACTAGTATAAACTATGCAAACACCTTCCCCTCTGTTTTTTCCCATACTCTACACCATTGGTGTATACAAGCGGGGAACTTTTAACAAACAAAACTACAAAATGATAGGGGCTGCAGCAGGCAACATACAATAACATGTGCAAGAGGCTGAGGTTGGTGAGGATGTGAATGCTGCCAATCAACCCACAATGAAGAGACGGAGAAGAGTGCACAAACCCAGGGTAACCTACCAGGGGCTACATGAGCTGGAGACAGTGGAGTGCTATAGGGTGGACATAGACCTCCTACAGCAAATTGTTGAGCTGTGCTGGCCACACCTGACACACCGATCTGACCGAGGGGAACCCATCCCAGTGGATACCAAGGTATGTGTAGGCCTAGGAATACTAATCACAGGTACCTCCCAAAGCTCAACTGGGGATATCATGGGGATCTCACAGGTATCAGCATCCAGAGTATTCCATCAGTTCCTGGATGCCATGTCAGCACATGCCAGTGAGCACATATATTTCCTCAACACCTGTGAGGTGTTGGCCAGCAATATGCGTCTCTTCCACCAAATAGCAGAATACCCTGAGGTAGTGGGTGCTATAGACTGCACACACATATGCATCAAAGCACCACCCGGTGATCAGGGTAGGGCCTACATCAACTGCAGGGGCCTCCCCTCCATCAACTGCCAGCTCATGTGCAATGCCCAGGGCATTATAATGAATGTGTGTGCTGGCTGCCCTGGAAGCTATCATGATTTACACATCTGACATCTGACACAGCTGTAACAGAGATTTGCCAATGGGGACATCCCCTATGGTCACCTAGTGGGGGATGCTGGTTACACACTGGAGCCGTGGCTGATGACACCCATCAGAAATGCACACACACCTGAACAAGAATGCCATAATGATGTGCAGGCACAGACCAGACTTACAATAGAGCATGTGTTTGGGATGCTCAAGTCACAGTTTCAGTGCCTGGACACATCTGGTGGAGCCTTGCAGTACTCACCAGCTACATGTACTCAAATTGTTATGGTATGTGCTATGCTACACAATATGATCCTGTGGAAACAGCTGCAGCAGGAACAGCATGGGGCAGGGCCAGACAGCCTCCCACCAATGCCAAGGGCTGCACATGCACAGAGTGACTCAGAGGAGGAAGAACCTGAGCCTGCCCCAGTAGGCAGATGGAGGCATGCCCAGTATGCCCTGGCCTTGGCAAAGAGGCAACACATAGCACATACACTGACACAGTAGGGACCCAGGGAATGACACCTCTCTCTGACTTGTACATACAGTAAAAGGGATGCCAAACATGACACTACCTGTACTCAACCATGTATAGGGAGTGTACTATGTGCATCTGACATAGGCAGCCCTCCAGCACCATCCTCAATCCTGGCACACCCACAAGGTAAATCAATCAACCTACCAATTGCCAAATGGAGTAGAATGTGTTGTTACCTGTATCTATGGTATGGATGTGAGCATGCAAGGGAATTGGGTGGCTGAATGTTATGGCAGCAGATAGTAGACACCCATAGTGGCACCATGACATCTGTAACACATACTGGAGTCACCATAGTAGCCAGTATTGCACAGGGTGACAAAACCCACTGCAGGAAATGTGTTTGGCAACATGTTTATCCATATGACTCACACATGCCAGTCAGGGAGGTTCACATATCCAACAACAGTCTCAGCCAGCAGTACAGGTGTAGACAAACCCAAACAGAGCCTGTGCTATGGCCTCTGAATGATGCCTATGTGTAACCTCCCTCCAGGTCTACACAGACAGACTACAACAGGTCAGGC
Source organism: Protopterus annectens (assembly GCF_019279795.1). Taxonomy (NCBI): domain Eukaryota; kingdom Metazoa; phylum Chordata; order Ceratodontiformes; family Protopteridae; genus Protopterus; species Protopterus annectens. The sequence goes on along the minus strand of NC_056744.1, from coordinate 433,751,181 downwards.
AGTGGGATATTAGTTCTGAAGGGTAGGAAGTCAGACACTAATATATAGGACAACCAAAGCTAAGACCTGTAGTACACTGATATGCCTCTAGTCAGTAAGATAGGTTAGAATACAGAATGAAATGGAGTACCTGACATACCAGTACTGTCAAAGCAAATGTGTGCAAATGGCAGGTGTGCCCCCCATCCTATGTAGACATGTAAAAACAGTAATGTGTGCCCCCCTCAGTCATGTGTACAAATGTAGAAACAGTCAGGTGTGTCCCCCCACAACCCTATGTAGAAATGTAGTAACAGTCAGGTGTGCCCCCCCCACTCCCATGTAGACATGTAGAAACAGTCAGGTCTGCCCCTACCCCCAATCCAGCATAGAAATGTGGTAACAGTCAGGTATGTCCCCCCCCCCAAAATCCTATGAAGAAATGTAGTAACAGTCAGGTGTGCCCCCATGCCTATGTAGACATGTGGAAACAGACAGGTCTGCCCCTTCCCCCGATCCAGTGTAGAAATGTAGTGACACTCAGGTGTGCCCTCCAATCCTGTGTAGAAAGGTAGTAACATGTATGAGTAGGTATAATACGAGTGGAGCACAGATGCCCAGAGGTAGCCAAGGTAGCAGAATAGGTTGTAGCATTTGCACAATATGCAGGTCTGTGTGTGTTAGGATGGTGTGTGTTTCATAATGTGTGAGAGTGGTCAGTATGTATGCATGTTGAGGTAAGACCTGGTGGCCATTGTCCACTACTGCTGATGACAGGGAGAAGCCCTCACAACTGCCATGCCAAAGACAATTCCCACCAGTATAACACATGCTAGCAGTAAGCCATTGTAAATGTATGGTGGTAATATGTGTCACCATCTGAAAGACTGACATGGCATGGCTCTTGGGCTAGATATACAAGCAGTACACAGGAGAAAGTACCCCAGACATACAGTATATATATTGTGTCACTGTGAAATGGAGACACCCTTGGATTTGTACATATAAGTATGCATCACAGTAACTGGACCTGTAGTAGGGGATACCGGTGATGTCTGCCTGAGCACCTGCAGATCACAAAGGAGGTAGGACTGATGTATTGGGAATCAGCTGATGTACCTGCACATGCCAGCATAACTGGAATGCCCCATGCATATCTGTGTGTCAGATACAAGTAGTATCCATAGCACACATGCACCCAGCCATGCAAACACCACCCACGGGCACCTCTGGTAATATCCCTGCTGTGGGGAATGGGTACAGTAAGACCCCACCTGTATATGGCAATAGCAGAAGGCTGTAACATGCAGTGCAGGTGTCCCATGCAGGTGTGTCCCTAGCTGTAGGTAGCACCCTGCCAGCATACACACCACCTGATCAAGACTGATAGAAGGTATTGGCATGAATACCTATCATACCTACCCTGTCACCCCAGGGGAATATACTGTATGGTGGTCTGAAACTGTAGGACTGACAGAATGCAATGGCCTGTCACATCTGGCCTGCAGCAACACCTAATGCCCCACAAGCATCTGCCAAAGGCCTGTGTCTCACACGTACTGCCAATGCATGTTATGTTATGGACACCCAAATAACAACATAACACACTCCACATAAGCCATATGCAAGGCCATGTGGACAAACCACAGTAACATGTCCACCATGTCCCACTGCATGAACTGTGGGCCAACACTAACACACACCTGTGATGGGGTGATATCCTTAGGGAAAGTATCAGAGAATGTATGCATAATGTATGGAAGAGGTTAGAATAACAGGGGGGGGGGGTGTGGGAGCATGGGCAGCATGGAATGTGCAGGTTCCGACACCAAGCTGTGTGCACACACTATCCCTGGCTGCAAACACATAAATGGGTGGCTACACACCTGCCCAAACACCACAATAGGGTAAATGTCCTGACCCATGGCCTCTGCCTCTGGCTAACCTGTGCAAACCTGTACAGCTGTGAGGCATTGCCACAGCAAGATAAGGCCATACTGTAATGTTGATGGGTGGACAAGTATGGGATCCTCTGCCAGCACTGTACCAAGGTGCTGAACTGGATACACAAACCCAGCACCAAGTGTCTGCAGCTCCCCTTCCAGAATGGCATAACTTGCCATGAATACATAGGTGTCTACCCACAATACCGAACACAGCTGCAGTCACCCTTGTCCCCCAAGTCATCACTGTGAGCAAGAATGCCCACCTGACAGTACATGAGGACAGAAAACATCACTGTGTATAACAGTACACATGTCTGAATATCTCTGCTAACAGCAGTACCATGCAGCTGAAGCAGCACAGACACAATCACCTACAGTACACACTATCCCCTGCACAGTTTGTCCCCATATTGCCGAATGATTGACGGATACCCTGCAGAAACAGTATGCTACCTGTAGGTGTACAACACAAAGGTGTGCACTGCAGTACAAACTACCTGGAATTGATCCACACATGCAATACAGAAGGGCATACTGGGTATGCTCACACACTTAAACAAATGAAGGCCATGTCTGCAAACAACAGTGGACCAGACATATCTGGCAGTTGCAGATGTTAGTGCAGACACTCCTCAGTATGCACCACTCATGCTTTGCACACACATACAGGCATATATACATGGACAACACACTATAATAAGCCAAAAGTAGACATACATAGATGTGTGGAAGAGAGTGACTGTCACAAGGGGCCATCCATTATGAGGCCTGTCCCACCTAGCACACAGCCAAATGGCTACAACCACATGAGGTTCAGATGTCACTCACTGTAGACCTTAGCCACTGGTATCTGTGAGCTTTATGGACTATGTGGTGCAAGTGCTCGCTGTGCAAGATGACTGTACCAGGAAGTAGTCATCTAGCAGCTGTCTGCACGTATCTGTGGAATATAACCATGCGTGTGCCCGCATGTGGTGTGTCAACCGCTAGATGAATGGGTTATGACCCATGCACACACACTGCCCTCCCCATAGCCTTACTATTACAAGCCTGCTGAGGTCATCCACTTTGAAATACACCCTTGTGAAAGGCATAGGCCAGTAATCTCTGTGGCACTTCCTATAACTGCGTACTGCTGTAGTGTGATAAACTAGTTAGGTAGGAGTTCTAATCCCAGACATGGTAACTGTGTGTGTGTGTGTGTGTGTGTGTGTGTGTGTGTGTGTGTGTGTGTGTGTCTGTGTAGACAGCAATGATTGTTAGGCTAGTCACACTCACTAAAATTCAAATGCCCTACTTTGGCAAGGCTGCTGATGTCATATAGTGTGAAATACACCTTTCAGAAAGTTTTAGCCCAGTAATCTCCATGGTGCATTCTACAGCTGCGTACTGCTGTAGTGTGAAAAACTAGTTAGGTAGGAGTTCTAGTCACACTCACTAGAATTCAAATGCCCTACTTTGGCAAGGCTGCTGATGTCATACACTGTGAAATACACCTTTCGGAAATTGTAGCCCAGTAATCTCCACGGCGCATCCTACAACTGCATACCACTGTAGTGTGTTAAACTAGTTAGGTAGGAGTTCTAATCCCAGGCATGGCAACTGTGTGTGTGTGTGTGTGTGTGTGTGTGTGTGTGTGTGTGTGTGTGTGTGTGTGTGTGTGTGTGTGTGTCTGTCTGTGTAGAGAGCAATGCTTTATAGGCTTGTCACACTCACTACAATTCAAATGCCCTACTTTGGCAAGGCTGCTGATGTCATACACTGTGAAATACACCTTTTGGAAAGTTGTAGCCTAGTAATCTCTGTGGTGTGTCCTATTAATGCATACTGCTGTAGTGTGATAAACTAGTTAGGTAGGTGTTCTAATCCCAGACATGGCAACTGTGTGTGTGTGTGTGTGTGTGTGTGTGTGTGTGTGTGTGTGTGTGTGTGTGTCAATGTCTGTGTAGCGAGCAATGCATTTTAGGCTAGCCACACTCACTACAATTCAAATGCCCTACTTTGGCAATCCTGCTGATGTCATTCATTGTGAAATACACCTTTGGGGAAGGAGTACTCCAGTAATCCCCGTGGTGTGTTCTATAACAGCTTCATGCTGTAGTGTGATATAGAAGTCTGGTTGGGGTTCTATTCCCACACATGACAGTTGTGGATGTTTTGTGTGTGTTTCTATGTTTGTGTAGGGAGCAATGCATTTTAGCCTAGCAACACTCACTACAATTCAAATGCTCTACTTTGGCAATCCTGCTGTCATGCATTGTGAAATACACCTTTGGTGAAGGAGTACTCCAGTAATCGCTGTGGTACACCCTATAACAGCTTCATGCTGTAGTGTGATATAGAACTCTGGTAGGGGTTCTATTCCCACACATGGCAGTTATGGATGTCTTGTGTGTGTTTCTATGTCAATGTAGGGAGCAATGCAATTTAGGCTAGCCACACTCACTACAATTCAAATGTCCTACTTTGGCAATCCTGCTGATGTCATTCATTGTGAAATACACCTTTGGTAAAGGAGTACTCCAGTAATCCCCATGGTGGGTCCTATAACAGCTTCATGCTGTAGTGTGATATAGAACTCTGGTAGGGATTCTATTCCCACACATGGCAGTTGTGGATGTTTTGTTTGTGTTTTATGTCTGTGTAGGGAGCAATGCATTTTAGGCTAGCCACACTCACTACAATTCAAATTCCCTCTTTGGCAAACCTGCTGATGTCATTCATTGTGAAATACACCTTAGGTGAAGGAGTACTCCAGTAATCTCTGTGGCGTGTCCTATAACTGCGTAGTACTGTAGTATAATAAACTAGTTAGGTAGGAGTTCTAATCCTAGACATGACAGGTGTGTGTGTTTGTGTGTGTGTGTGCGTGTGTGTGTGTGTGTGTGTGTGTGTGTGTGTGTGTGTGTGTGTGTGCGTGTCTGTGTTTGTAAGTCATATCCTAAGTGGTGGTGGTTGTGAGTGTGTAACAAATGGACTCAATGTGGATCAGGTTTTGCATATTTCTTCTATGGTGGCCCTAGTATATATCACAATGTCCACCATACAGGGATAACAGATGTGAAATAGCCAAGAGGCTGGGGTGCAAATCCATACCCCTACATGTGACATCAAGGACAGGCAAACAAAGTTAGGAACCCTAGTATCAAACAAAGTTAGTAACCCTAGTATCACCCAGAGAACACTCTCAACCCATGTCTCACACACACACACACACACACACACACACACACACACACACACACACACACACACACAAACACACTTGCCTAGGCAACAGCCGCTATGTTGGTAGTACCTTTCATATTGCCCACTGATAGTAACCATGGTGTGATTTCAGTGGGCTACAGAGGGCATGGCACCCTGTCCATCTGTCCAATATGCATGTACATGCTGACAGTGCATCTTCCCCATGATCTCCACTGGACACCTGCAACATCTGTGGTGCCATCAAATGTGACCCACAAAGGACATACCATGCCTGAAAAACATGCCCTGTATGGAGAGATGCCACTGACACCAGGGAATGCCGGTATCATGCTATCAATGGAGGTGCAGGGTAAACCTGCTGTCCATTAACAGTTCCTGCCTCATGAGACCAGGACTGGCACATCTGATGATAACAATCTGTGTACACAGCATGGGACAGACACCCTAGGTACAGTTCCACATGTCACTGTGCATGCATGTGGGAGGTGTACACATCCCAGACACCGTCCATGTCATGGACTAGGGAACACATACACAGCAAGCAATACATAGCATTGGGCACACACAATGGTCACCCAGGTGACTGGATGGTGAATACAATACCCACCTGTGTGGGCAAATCCAGAAACTACACTCCTGAGTCACAACGCAGACCAACGTCATGTGGGCTGATGCCAAGGTATACCAATCACCTAGCCTGGTATAGCTGTCTGGCACAGTCAACCACTACACACCCATGAAGCAATTCATCCATGCATGTCAATACTCGTACCCTGTGTGTGTTGTATGATGTGTATGATCACATTCACACTCACTACAACCCCCATTGGCATACCGAAGCATGCTGTCCAGTGTCAGACACCTCCACATACCCTTTACCCATATAACCTCTGTATGACCCCTGTGGTGCATGTGATACCTGCACAGTAACGTGTTGTGGCAATCTCACTAGTGATGAGTTGTATTCCTGGCTCTGCCAAGTGTGTCAATGTGTGTGCTTCCCTGTGAGACTGTGGCTGTGTTGATACTGGCACCTGTTCATGCGGACAGGCACGTGTACTACACCTACCGTATAGCTACCATATCCCTGTTGCAGATGTCACTCACCATCACATATACGTTTTGAGGGCTCCACAACATGTAACCTATGTGGCACATCCAATAACTGCATAAAAATGTGATAGCACTACATAGATGTCAGAGGTTTGATACCCTGTGCTGGTAGGTGTGTGACACAAACAAGCTTAAGTTTTACTCTCCCACCCCTCCCTGACTTTACTTTGCCTCTGTCTGCCTCTCTCACTCCCTCTCTGGTGGATGTGGCGACCTACACCTATTTTGCTTAGGCAGCAGCATGTGTATTTTAAGTGATGCTCATGATCAGCTGATGGCCTGTGCATGAATTGCAGCCCTCCTCTAGCTGATTGCATGTGGAACAGCTGTGGTAACATTCCCATTGCCAGTTGTATGGAAACACACTCCAATATCTAGCAACATCATATTGGTGTTGGGCCTTTTCATTCACTGTGAGCAGGAACTTGTTCTGTTAGGCAAACAGCATCTCAGATGGATTGGGGATTTTCTTCTAGCAACATACACTGTGGAAACAGGGCAACACACAGGAGGGGGATGTGCCTGACCTGACTACAGTCTGTAAGTGCTGCTATACTGCATTTGGAGTAAGGTTGGTTTAACAGGGTGTGTGTGGATATGACTGTCCTACATGTTTTAATAACTGCCATGTTAGTGCTATGTTTATGAGGAAAACCCATCTGTAGGATCATCTGCAGACTGGGCAGTGTGTGGTGCCTTTTGTTTCATGTGTTACCCACAGAGCACCTATCTGTGAACTGCAGAAGGCAGTGTGAGGACTGAAGTCTGGAGATGGTGACAGCCATGAGAGTTACTGACTTCATATCCCTCATAGGACATATGTTGCAACAAACCCTGTTACAGCAGTAAATGTATGAGGTTATCACAGCAATATGTCAATATTGGCTCTGTGTATGTACTTGCAGCCACAACTCTGTCAACCTCCAGCCACAAACCTGTCAACCTTTGTACATATGTCATGCAGTAAGAGGTGCATATCTGCTGTACACCATAATTAGTGACAACGTATCTGATAACAAGCCAGTGAGATATCAGACTGCTACATATGTTATGTATAGTAGGGGTTATATTTCATGACATAACCTGAACATTCTGTGGTTGTCTGTACACTACTGAGGTCTGTGTACATAAGGTGAATGTCGACAGTGTGTGTATTGCCAATATGTACTGTGGCCTGTGTACAAACTGTGGTAGATGTCATTGTTCCTGGTCCTGTTCTATCTGATGATACATGTTGCTCCACTGTATGTTACCCTATTGACTTGCATGTTTGTAGGGCCATGCACACACATGTCCCATACCACAGAGACAGGCATTGGACCACACAGTGCAGTGGCCCAGTATATGTAGGGTTAGTGTGTGAGTGGCACATATGAGGATGGTGTCGAACAGATAGTCCATATACTGTAATATTACGTCAGCTTACCATATGTGGCTGTGGCTGTGCTCACATTGGCTGTGGTTATGCACTTTCACACTGATGTATCGTACTCTGTGCTGTGACATGCCTGTAGAGCCTGCTATATATGCAGGTACATGTGCATTACCACATAGGAAAGGTAGGCCAGTGTTGAGCCAGTCTGCCTGTAGCCTGCACAGTGCTTTGTTACATGCCTAGCAGCTTAGTGTACTTACCCAGTGGGATGTCATATCCAGATACTTGCCAGATGTACTGCTCCTGGGCCTCCCTTAACAGTCATGTATGTCATACAGAACAGTAGGATGCTGCACAAATGTATGTCAATATCTAGTGGGTAATACGTGGCCATGGCACCTCTGTACCAGAAGTTATAATGTGTCACGACAGACAGGGGTGTGTGAATGCATAACCTATGGGAGCAAATGTATACCAGTCATTACGTGTTATACCCATCTACATGGCTGTTAACATCCACATTGTCAGACTTGGTCCACAAGTCTTGCACTAATGGGTCCTGTGTATACCTCGGGACTGTCCAGAGTGTGTCAATATGTCCACATATATTGGCCAATATCTCTGCTGTAGTCCACAGGAGCATTACATCTTAGCAGCGGTACTGTACTGTGATGTCCTTAGGATGTCTGTCAGTAGCCAATGGCGCGCATGTTAAAAGCAGGTTAGCTCACTAGAACACGTCGCTCGCAGTGACTTGGATTTCTTTAGGTGAAGCATGTCCATTAATTCTGAGTTGGACATGGCTTTGTAAGTCAGGCAGAGATCACCTCTGAGTAAGCGATATGCCACTGAGTATAGCCTGGCTTTCAGTCAGGCTGCATAGGACATATGTTTGAGGCCAGTAATCCTCTTGGTGAGGTACTTTTGTGGTCTCTCCAGCTGTTGGAAGTGTCTTGTGAGGTATATCCCAAATGGGGCATTGTACTCTATGATGGGTCTGATGAGTGATGAGTAGAGGGGCACTATGACCTCTTTATTTCTAGATGCAAACCCTTTAGTAATTAGATGGGCCACATAGAAGGATTTCCTAACTACTTTGGCAATATGATTGTCAAAGGAGAGATTACTATCTACCTGGGTCCCCAGATCTCTTATTACCTCTTCCGTATTAAGGAGGCTACCACCTATGTGGTAATTTGTGGGTGTTTTGTTTTTCCCAAATGGGATGACTATGCATTTTTTTGGCATTTAGCTTGAGGCCATGACTTTGACATCAGGTGTCCATCTCAGTAAGGGCCTTTTGGAGGATGTCTGTGTCAGCCAGAGAGTCAATTATGGCTTTCAGTTTGCAGTCATCAGCGAACTTGGTTAGCCATAGTCCTCCTGTGTTTACCTGTACTTCTGAGAAGTATATGCCAAACAGTAGGGGTCCCAGGACTGAGCCTTGCGGGACACCACTTGTGACTGGTTTTGAGTCGGACCTGGAGCCCGCTATTCTTTCCGTGTGAGTTCTACCTGTAAGCCAGTCGGCAACCCATTTCATGACATAGGGGTTTATGTTCAGGCTGGTGAGTTTTTCTGTAATACCCAAGTGGGGAATGGTGTCGAAAGCTTTGGTGAGTTCAAGGTAGGTTGTGTGAACAACCTTTCCCTCGTGTATGGCCTTGGTGACTGTATTGAAAAAGTCAACCAGATTTAGTAGGCATGATCTGCCCTTAACAAAGCCGAACTGGTCGGGTCAAGTGTTTGGAGGTTCCCATTGTCTTTGTTAATGAGTTCCATGATGATGCGCTCCATAGCCTTGCAGACCAGGCAAGTCAGGCTTATGGGGCAATAGTTACCAGGGTCAGTTGTGGCCCCTCCTTTGTGAAGTGGAATAACTGTTGCTATGCACCATTCTATGGGCACGTAGACTGTGGAGAGGCTGAAGTTGAACAGTGTGTTCAGGTGGGGGGTTAGTTCATTCTGTAGTTCATGCAAGACACAGCCTGGGACACCATCTGGCCCCATTGATGCTGTGTTGTTGGCTTTTGAAAGGGTTATTTTCACCTGTGTGTCTGTGATTTCCAGGACACTACACTTTTCCGGTATTGTTGTCAGCCCTTTTGGTGGTGAGAGGGGGGTGAAGTTTGCACTGAATCTATCTGCCAGGATGTTAGCAATATCAGTAGGTTCAGTATATTCTGTGCTATTTTGCACTAGTTCAGTGCATATCTGTGAGTTGCCACTTAGATTTTTAACATAGTTAAAGAAGGCTTTGTGGTTATCTTTTGAATCCTTGGCTATTTTTCTTTCAAAGTTAGCCTGAGAGATCTTAGTTTTTTACTGAAACTGATCAGGGATATCTTTCCTTCTTGGGATTTGCTTTTTTTCTGAACTAGTTTCCTCCTTCTATTGTATAGCCTGTTTATGGCAGGGGTCCACCAGACTGGTTTCCTTCTCTTAGAGGAGTGAGTCTTGGTTTTGCTAGGATGGCATGATCCATGCATCCTTGTAGGTGTTCATAGAGTGCATTTGTAAAGGTTTCTGCATTTTGGGCAGCATTATCCTTTAGCATGGGGGCTGTGAAACCTACCACCTCTGTCTTAAGTAAGGTGAAGTTTGATTTAGAAAAGTTTTTTTACTGTGGTTTCCTTAGTTGGGGGTGGTGGTGGGGTGTGGACATCCAGAGTAATTAGTTTATGGTCTGATCTAACCAGTGACGGGTTGATCTCTGGTGTGGAACACCTGTCACCCATGTTTGTGATGACCAGGTCCAATATGTTTTCACCTCTGGTAGGGGAGTTTACCAGCTGATCCAGAGCATTTGAGCTAATGAATTCCAGGAAGTGCTGGGCCTGGGAGTTTGTACTTGAGTCGTTTTCCCAGTTAATGGTAGGGTAATTGAAATCACCCAATATCAAGGTGTTTGGTAGGACCTTCATGTTTTCCAGTGTCTCCAGAAAGGTGGAGTGGTGGTCCTGGGTCATGGAGGGTGATCTGTAGCAGGCCACAATTTGCATTGTAGATTTGCTCGATGTTAGTTGCACATGGATGATCTCAGAGGTATCATGCTGCGCCACTAACCTGGAGGTGTAGGTATCCTTGATGAATATGGATACACCCCTTCCATTTGTGTTTTGGTCCATGTTCTGTGGCCGAAACGTGTGGTACGGGTTGTAGCCCATTAGTGCTGGGGTGGTCTCTGGAGCCTTGAACCAAGTTTCAGTTACTGCACAGATGTCGACGTTCTCCATACTGAGGAGTGCTTCAAGTGTGTGCATTTTGAGATTTAAACTCCTGGCATTGAGTAGCATAACCCTCAGTTTTTTGTTAATTGTGCTGTTTACGGAGGTGGGTTTGACTTTTGAACCTTGCCTAAAAAAGGCACTATGGGGGCAGCAAGAGCCTTGGCCAGTATTCGAAAGCCTAGGGGTGACAGGTGCAAGCCGTCTCTTGTGAAGCAATGTGGCTTGTCGAGCATGTCATCCCAGGCTGACAGACACTGGATCCCCTTTGATTGACACCAGAAGCTTAGCCAATTGTTGAAATTGATCATTTTTTCTTTATACGGAGGTATCATTCCTGGTGAGGGCAGGATACTACTCAGGGTCAGGGTCATACCAGTCTGGGCTACATGATCAGAGAGCTCTTCCATGTCTCTCTTCATGTAGTCCAGGGTGGTACATCTCAGGTCATTTACACCAACATGAACAATGACAGAGTCATATTTGTACTTGTTCTGGAGTGACCTGAGTGCTTGTGTTATGTGGCGGATTCTGGTTCCCGACAAGCAGCTAACTGTAACCTTCTGCTTGTCCAGACTAGTGAGTGGGACGTCAGTGTGCCTGACTATAGAGTCACCTATTACTAGTGTGTTAGGTATGTTATTTTGCCTTAAGGGCCGTGATTGTGCGGCACACTGATTATGTGTTTTATGTGTTGTCTGGTTTGTGACAGGAGGTGCAGGTTGTTTGGGTGTCTGCTTTGAGGCCTCTGATGCTTTTGCAGGTTTTTATTTAGAGCCTCAGAGTATGATTTTGTGTATTTGTGTGTATTTTTTGCCAGTACTGGTTTAGTATGTCTATGTGTGACTGGAGGTGTGGTGCAAGTATTAACCTTCTCCTCTTGACTGTCTGTTCCAGTCTTGGGTGGAGACAGGTTAGCCTCCAATTTGGCTGTATAATTGCATCTACATATATATTGACAGTAGTAGGTATATCAGAATAGATATGTATGCACATATAGTTATAGATATCTACATATATACCAACATAACTAGGCATATCTGTACACATAGGATGTGCATACATATATAGCTATATACACATATATCTATAGATATATATACGTATATCTATGTATACATATATATGTACATACGAAGAGATATACACATGGCCATATGTATGCAGCACTATACAGATGTGCATACAGACATATGTATGAGTATACATGTGTATGTGCATGTGGACATATATAAACCTATTATATATATACAACCATATTCCTGTCATGAGTAAACTCACGGTTGTGTATACCCTCCCAGATGTATCTCACCGTATGTATCTGCTATGTGCACATTATGATAAAGCAACATATGTGATGTAACAGTCATATTAATAACAAGGACTACACAATTCAGGAATTAAAGGCAGTTGTTAAATACTAATCAATATGTGTATTGACAGCTATATTGGTAAAAGAACAGCTGCCTTCACAGTAGTCATGGCATTGTGGTTAAGTGTTGTGACTTCAGTGTACAGGGTCCTGGGTTCAAGCCCTGCAAGGGCTGTTCATTTTGTTGTTGGGCAGAACAAGGGCTGTCGGATACAGAGTGGTTAAGGCAGTTTTGAGCAGCTTTAAGCGGGTTTGCACGGGTTTGCGTAAAGCTAAGCGGTGCTGAGCTATGGGTAAATGTAAGGGTACTTGCACAGTGTAGGCATCGCTTACCAGTGTGCAAATCAGCTCAGCTGTTATATTGCAGCAATGTTGATACTTGCTAAGCATGGCTTAGCCCTGGTAACCAGGTCACACTACCCAGTCTAATAGTCTGTAATAAGTGTATGTAATGCCATGTACAATGCATGCACCATTTTGCTGTCATTACTGTAGCAAGGGGTGTGAGTGTCATGTGTGGGACACAGACATATATGATGCCTGTACAGCACTGTTATCCATGTGAATGTGTTACATACAGGTAAGGTAGCCCAGGGTATGTGCTGTCACACTGGCATGTAGTGTATCATGGCAGTACTACTGTTGACAGCACTAACCCAGCAAAGAGCAGAGTGCTAAATGTAGTACTGACAACAGGCACACTTGTGGGCATAGCTGGACACTGAGGCCTCCTTGTCGTATCCCTGGTGTGTGAGCTGTGTCACAGTATATACCCCTTAATGGGTAATGATCCATTATATGGAATGTAACTGTAGACTACTATCTGTACAGTACATGTTAGTGACGGCTTCCGACATGTAGTTATGGCATAGATATTGTTGTCAGACATCTATCTGACAACACACTCATGCTACTGCATAGCTACTTGCCAAGCTGATGACTGTCAGTCCCTGTACAGATGTGCAGATGGCAGGTATCCAGCTGGGATATGTACAGGCAACCTAAGCTTGATTGATACTGACATGTCTGCCCAGCTGTGTAAGAACTGGCACATACATCAGATGCCTAGGTACACAGCTATGACCACCTGCAGGGATGCACCCCTGTACTGACACGTGTACATGTGCATGACTAAGTATAGCAGTATCTGTGTGTTAGCACACCTGTACTTGGTAATTCCATGAGGGCCTTCACAACCAACGCAACACCCATTGCCATAGTCAGTTGTGGCTGCTGTTGTATGGGACATTACATGTACCCTGTTAAGGTCCCCTCCATACTGGCTACATGAGCCTTGCAGTACCAGCACAACAGTGTTTTACAAATGGGGTGATAGGCATGAGATACTCATTGTGTTCTGGCATATGTGTGTAGTTGTGCATGTCCATAAATCTGTAGGGTACAGCATTCTGAGGCCACATACTCCTATTACAATACCCATTGCCACACAGTAGTACAGATAGTGTTGTTGCTGCCCATAGGTGAGGCATGACATTGCAACACCCTACTACGCGTGTGGCATGTGCATTAGATGTATATCCCTGTAGTACCACTGTTGGGGTATACAATGGGTTGTATCGCAGTCATGGCCAATGTGTGATGGTGGGTATGGCAGAGTGTTATCATGAGTACAATATCCACAGGGGGATGTGGGTGCTGTGTACACTGTCATTACACCAAGGTACACCCGGTATATGTCCCATGTACCACGTTATGTTTACCACTGTCACCATCAACCATACAGGTAATTGCTACCACAATCCAAGCCATGTATGCATGTGCTGTGTGCATCCTACCAGTAACACATTGGACACACAGTCAAGTTAGTTAGCAGCAATAGACCTTGGTATCTCAGATGTGTGTCTGGCTGTTATGTGTCTTTTAATGTGTATATGATGGTATGTCACACTACGTATTGTCCATATACACCCATTACATCCCTCATTAGCATACTGTACATGTCTGGGGATGTTCTGCATGTAACATGTAACCTGGGACACACCTCACCCTGAACTCTGTGTGGTGTGTGCAATGTAAGGCACACACTTCACTATCACTACATAGCTAGGTAGGGGTCTAGTCCCAGTGTTGCCAAGTAACAGTGTGCATGTATGTGGATGGGTCTACATCAGGTTGCAGGGTATACACACCACAGCGGGTCACTTGTCCATGTGGCACAGGCAATAACTGTTTTAATAACCTGTGACATGTGCTCAACTGTACCCCAGATATTTCACAGGCATGGTGTCACCACAGTGTCATACCCCATTGTGGAATATGACTGTAGATCATCCTCGTGCTGACACATGCACACCTACAACACAAATGGATAACATTATAGGGACCGCAATCAACCAGTGTTACTAGCAGCTATAATGCATCATTTCTGGATGGCTACACTACCTGCCATCCATGCATTACACTTTAATCCTTGCAACATGTTACACTGCAGTACTGTGGTACACTGTAGTACAGTCACCGTGTGCATCAGAACTATATTAGCCTGTCCCTGCATTGATGGTATGGATGACAGGGATGTGGCACAGGTATCATCATATGCACAGGGCATCCTTATGCTGACACATGTACACCTACAACACAAATGGATAACAATATAGAGACCACAACCAACCAGTGTTACTAACAGCTATAAGGCATCATTGCTGGACAACTACACTACCTGCCATTTATGCATTACACTTTACTCCTTACAACATATGACACTGCAGTACTTTGGTACACTGTATTGCATTCACCATGTGCATCAGAACCATATTATCCTGTCCCTGCATTGATGGTATGGATGACAGGGATGTGGCACAGGTATCATTATATGCACAGAGTGTGATATTCGTTTGCCAGAGGCTGAAGGTGGGCCATACATTTGACACCATGTGTGTGGGTGAGGGGTGTACTGTGTTGAGCTGGGTATGGTGATGTGGTGTGTGTAGGTATGGGATTGCCCTAGGTGTGTTTACATAGTATGTGGGTATGCATGCACACAGTTCTGCCATGTGGCTGTCCTACACAGGTGTTTATGGACAGCTGCAGACCATACCTGGCAGGGTGTGCAGTTCACTGCCTCTGACCATGGACACGTGGACTGTGCCTGCCAGGGATTCTATAGGCATGTCCAGGTACAGGCCTCGATGTGCCACTCTCACCTGACGATGACAAATGTCTGCTGGTATCAGGTCCCTCCTGGGACTGGCCAGGACCACATGCTTGTGGCCTGCTGGGGTGTGGTGTGGACAGCACCCCTCACAGTGATGGGGCTTGTACTACCACTACGGGAGCCCCTTGGTGTCCTAGCATGTCTATGTTGACTAACAGATGTTGGCGCTGCTGGCCTACGTCCAAGTGGCCATCCTCCCACCACGCGTTCAAGAATGGACAGACCATGTTCGATGAGGGCAATCATCTCACCAGACCATCTATCCATGAACTCAGTTAATCCACGGATGGCACGAGCCAGTTCACAGGTGTTGTCATTTGCAGATGTGAGAGCAGCCCTCTGCAGCCTCAGGCCCTGTCTGTGGTAACATTTTATATGTGCCTGCGCAGCCATGACACCCTGAAACATGCACCTGCTGGTACCAGCTATGTCGCCTCTGCAAGGGGCATGATGTCCAGCAGCCCTACCACGAGCACCCTGGGACATCTGCCTATGTGGTGCCCTGCCGGACATCCAGCTATGCTGGCTGCAACTGGACACAGTAGGCATGGTTACCACACTTACCTTTGCAAAGCCACCGAACACCAGCTGTCCCTCCAATATGGCCACTGGTGATGGGGTGTGTATAGGCACTGAAACTGTGTGCGGGGTTGGGGTGGCTAAAAGGGGGCTGTCAAATGTTGGTGCAGTGTTGCCCCTGACAACCCCATTTGTGCCTCAACATTACTATCATCATCTTCAGTGTCTGTATGGACACCAACATCAGATTGCATGCAGGAGGGACCCTGACCCACCTGTGGGGGAAAACAATAAATGCACTTTAAAACCTGTACAGCATTGCCTAAAAGTACACGCACACACACACACACACACACACACACACACACACACACACACACACACACACACACACACACACACGCGCGCACACACACACCTCTCTGTAATACCTATCTGTCCATGGCTTTACAGACAGTCACACGTATATGTCCATGTGGTACCCCATCCTGCATCACACTTGTTAACATGCACACATTGATACCACTCATTAGCATATCAGTCCTCTAAATGGCTACACAAGTGTTCATAATACAAGGCCTGTTGCTACTTTACCTGCCTGACCTGTGTGTAGTGGTTTTACATGGCCTCACTGCTGTCATTCGGTATGCGCCCTCTGTATGTCCGGACATGATGAGCATGGCCCCTATATGTGTGGGCTACTATGTTGTATCCATAATATCACGCACTGGTGTGTCATGTGTATGTAATACTCAGTACATGCCACATATGCTGCTCCTTCAGCCTATCATGTGACAACTGTAATATTTGGATACACTCCCTGGTGTTGACTAGTACTTCCCCAATGCATCTGTAGTGCTGCATACGTGTGTTGTAGATGACCCTTCTGCTGAATGTGATATTAAGGGTGTACCTGGAGTCTACCTTCCCTCTGGATGCCTGTTCCATGCTACAGACCATATTATACTATCAGCTATCCTGTGATTACACACATGACAGATATTCCTGGTGTGTAATGCGGCAGTCCATGTATATGTACTGCATGATCCCAGAGGGAGGTACTACTGTATGAACACCCCACAATGACACATGTGCATACATGACCAGCCACACAAACACACACACACACATGCACACAAGCATCCTACATGCATCAACCTCCCTCCTGTTCAACAGACTGACCCTACAGACAAACTAACTACCCACCAGGATGCACACACACATACAGGTAAGGTTATACAATGAAAGTACACACAGTCCTCCTATTACCCCTCTGTCAACATGCATAACATATGGTACCCAACAGCATGCAGTGCAGCTATAGTCAATCCATGCTGGCAACAGTATACATAGATTCATAGGTTCATAGATTCATAGGTAGGTACTAGGCTATTGACCCTAGGGCCTATATAAGCCCAGCCAAATGGTACCCTGGCTTTTGCCACCCAAGAAAATTATTTTCCTGTGCCCCTGTCAAGCAGAGCCACAGAAGTGATCCCCGGGGTGAATTCCCTATCTCCCATCCAATTATCAAGATTTTTCTTGAAGAGTGCTAATGAGGAGCTTAGTTTGATATAGATAGGTAGTTTGTTCCAGAGTATGGGAAGTCTCTGGGACAGGAATCTATCCTTCCAGCATGTTCTGTTTATTGTGGTGTCAAGGTTTAGGTCCCTAGAGCATGTAGCTTGGAGGGATTGGGATTTCTTTACGTGGAGCATGTCCAACAGCTCTGGGTTTGACATAGCTTTGTATGTTAGGCAGAGATCTCCCCTGAGTAGGCGATATGCGACAGAGTAAAGCTGGAGTTTTTTGAGACGGTCTGCTTAGGGGATCTGTTTGAAGCTGATAATCCTTTTTGTGAGGTATTTCTGTGGCCTTTCCAGTTGTTGTAGATGTCTTGTGAGGTACATACCAAAAGGGGCATTGTACTCTATAATAGGTCTAATGAATGATGAGTAGAGGGGAACAATGACCTCTTTTTTCCTGGATGAGAAACCTTTTGTGATGAGGTGTGCCACGTAGAAGAATTTCCTGACTACTGTGACAATGTGATTATCAAAGGAGAGACTACTGTCCACCTGTGTCCCAAGGTCTCTTATCACACTTTTGGTGTTAAGCAGACTACCACCTATGTGGTAGTTCATGGGTACAGAGTTTTTACCAAAAGGGATGACAATGCACTTTTTAGCATTGAGCTTGAGGCCATGGTTTTGACACCAGGCATCTGTCTCAGTGAGGCCCTTTTGTAGGATGTCCACATCGTTAGGAGTTTTGATTATGGCTCCTAGTTTGCAGTTATCTGTGAACTTTGTTAGCCAAAGACCTTCTGTGTTAGCCTGTACTTCAGAGAAGTAGATACCAAACAGGAGAGGACCTAGGACTGGACCCTGTGGTACTCCACTTGTCACTGCTCTGAAGTTGGATTTAGAGTCTGCTACTTTCACAGTGTGGGTTCTGTCAGTGAGCCAGTTGGCAACCCATCTTGTGACATAGAGATTTATACCTAGTTAGGGACCACCCGACTGGCTTCCTTTTTTTGGAGGATAGCATTTTGGTTCTGTTAGGGATTGCATGATCCATGCAGTCGTGTAAGTGCTTATAAAGTGCAATTGAATAGGATTCAGCAGTCATACCTCTATTGTCCATCAGCATGGGTGTCATGAAGTTTGCCACTTCTGTCTTAAGAAGTGTGAAGTTGGCTTTGGAGAATTTTTTTACGGTGGTTTCCCTAATGGGGGTGTGGGGGTGGGATGTAGCTGTCTAGGGTTATTTGCTTGTGGTCGGATCTGGCCAATGAGGAACTGACCTCTGGTGTGGAACACCAGTTGCCCATGTTGGTAATCACCAGATCTAGGATATTGTTGCCCCTGGTGGGGATGTGGATAAGTTGATCCAATGCATTGGAATTTATGAATTCTAAAAGACATTGAGCACAAGAGTTGGTACATGAGTTGTTTTCCCGGTTAATGGTGAGGTAGTTGAAATCACCCATTATTAGGGTGTTAGGATGTAACCTAATATTTTCCATTGTATCAAGAAATGAGGAGTGGGAATCCTGGGGTATGGTGGGGGATCTGTAGCAAGCTACAATTTTGATTGTGGTCTTGCCCAGAGTTAGTTGCACTTGGATAATCTCTGATGCATTATGCTCAGCAACTAGCCTAGAGGTGTGGATATCCTTAATGAATATGGACACACCTCCACCTTTAGTGCTTTGATCCAGGTTAGGTGGCCGAAAGGTGTGGTATAAATTATAGCTGACACCCCCCTCCTCCAGTCTTTATGCAGATGCATGACAAGTAAGCCCTACACATGTGTGTCATTTTGCTGTCTCCCATACACTGAACACTACATGTTACAGCCTAGGCCCAACTGATAATGTGGACTACTGTAATGCCTTATGCCATAGTGTATCTCTGCAGCAGTTGCCATTGTCCTACAGATATATACACTGGTGTTGCACTGTATATGGGTGTTGTTCTGAACATCTCCCTACTGTAGGCCATGTCTCCCACCATTATGTTACTCCCTGTGGACACATTCCGCAATGACAGGATGTTAGTTATCATGCAGGTGTCTGACATACCCTTCCTATACTCCATCATGGTCACCCCTGTGACGCTGTGTATTTCACAGCAACAAAACATGCATGTGTACAGCATGCATTCAGGGTAGATGTGTGCATGGAATATACCATCGCCATTACATGCCTGGTGTGTTGGCAAGCATCTACATAAACCATACTCACCAGCTACAGGCTGCAGCCTTGGTGGTATCCCAGAGGGACCTACATAAGAGGGTGAGAGATACAATGTCAGTGGCCACACCTGTGGCAGTGCTTCAGGGTGGGTGCAGTATTACAATACATCAATGGCACATTTCCACAAAACTACCACATCTGGACATCTGTTTATCACTATGATGCAGCAACACAATATATCCATAACATGTCAGATATGCATGATCTACCTGTACCGATGCAGATGTATACACAACAGTGGTCTACTGATATGCCCTGTGTCCTTACCTGCACACTCCTCGGCTGGTGTGTGGGTGCCACCTACCTCTACAAAGGTATCCAGCGGTTGGTGGCTGGCCGGATGGGCAGGTGCCATGAGGTGGGCCTGGAACTCCTCGACACCTGTCGGGGGAGATGGATGGCATGACCCCTCCCCATGGTGAGGTGATCCCCCCAGACTTCAGCAGCACACTGATGGGCATTGCGAAGCAGGTCAGTACAATAATGCCAGACCTGCTCATAACTGTGGTTCTCCCATCATTGAAGAAATGTTACAATAGGCCACAGATAATCTCCCCCAAGAAACCATCTTACTAGGTGACCTGAACACTGATTGGTCAGCCTGTACCTCTAACAACCCCACTAACCATATTAATATTTACAGTTTTACCCAGCTTATCCAAGAACCCACTAGAACTGACAAAAAAATCCCACAAACAGTCTATTCTAGATTAGACACTAGTTAACTGCCCCATACAAAACTATCAGGATGCCTTCCTGATGGTCTTAGTGACCATCTCCCCACCTTCCTCCTGCGGAAAAGTACCAACATAGCCAAACCCATTGTTTTTAGACAAGTCAGAGATGATTGTAAACTAAATATACAAGAACTAAACAGTATTCTAAAACATATTAACTGGAAACCACTACAAACCCTAAATCTAGACCAAGCCATTGACTACTTCAACAATATTCTCATCAATATCCTTGATAGACTTGCACCAATTAGGAAAATAAGAGCCAAGGCAAACTATGCACCATGGCTAACTAGGGAAGCTAGAGCCCTTCTAAAGTCAAGGGATAAGGCTTAGAAAATTTGGAAGAAAGACAATTGTAGCGTAGCCAAACAAAATTACCTACAACGTAGAAATCAGGACAAGAGACAAACTAAACTCAGCAGACAAAATAACTTCCTCAATATCCAAAACAAACATTCAAAAGATCCCCAAAAGTTTTGGCATGCCATTAACTCTCTCCTAACACCAGGAAAAACTACCACTCCCACTCCTAACTCCATGAATGACAGCAAGGACGTTGCCTTCCAATTCAATCACCACTTCACAGAATCCATCTTAATACTATTCTCCCAGCTATCCAAAAACAGCCCTACATATAATCCAACCAAATGTCCTGACAACATCCCATCCTTTACACTCTCACCCGTTCCCACCTCAACAATTAAAAAACACCTTCTACAACTGAAACCTACCACCCTTGCTGCTGACAAATCTACCAGCCAACTTCCTAAAAATAGCTGCTGAATCCTTATCCTACCCTATTTCTATTCTTATCAATCGCTCCATACAAGAAGCATATGTCCCAGAGCTATGGAAGGTATCATACATTATTCCACTGCATAAAGGCGGTAACTCTTATGAATACTCAAATTATCACCCCATTGCCATTCTATCCCACTTATCTAAAATACTAGAGAAATATATACATTTTCAGGTAACACAATTCCTAAACTCACACCATCTCCTCTCCCCGACACAGCATGGCTTCCGATAACACCATAGCACAACCACTGCTCTGCTTTCTTTCACCAGTCTGATCAACCAACATAGAAATAAGAATAACTTTGTATCTGTAATATTTCTAGACCTCTCCAAAGCATTTAACATGGTTTCACATTCCTTACTACCAGACACCTTGACATCCCTATCCTTTGACCCTTATGCTATAGCCTGGTTTAAAAACTATCTATCAAATAGGCAACAATCTGTCCAATGGCAAAGTGTATTATCCCCCTTACTCCCAACTACCATAGGTGTACCACAAGGCTCCATATTAGGCCCACTTCTTTTCTCCATATTTACCAATAATCTCCATACCACCACACATCATGCTTCACTTATACAATACGCTGACGATTCAACACTTAGCTGTTCAGCTCCATTATTTCCCACCCTACAACAACTCACCCAGGAATCCTTTAGCTCTGTGAAAAGTTGGATCACTCGGATCCCTTATCCTAAACCCTAATAAAACCAAATTACTACTTTTCACCCCCAACAAAACCATTTCCACCCTATATCCTTCACTATCTCCTCCAAAAATGGCACTATTATCTCTCCCTTTGACCATACCAAACTCCTAGGCGTTGAAATTGATAAAAATCTATACTTCAATGTCCACATTTCACAAACTATCAAAAAAGTCCATAAACAAATGGGAACACTATATAGGCACAGGAAATCCCTCTCGAAACAAGCACGGCTTACCTGAGCCCAAACTCACCTCTTGTCTGCCCTAATGTATGCTGCTCCAATTCTTACCCAGCTTAGAAAACTTGACCTTGCCAGACTCGAATCATGTTATAATAAAATCGCCAAGTTTGCAAACAACTCCACCTTTAGAACCCACCATTGCCAGGCTCTAAGGGAACTGCAATGGCTGGAACTTCCCCAGCTACTAACCTATCACCAATTAGTTATTGCCTACAAAATGGTAACACATCCAGAAAAAAATCCTGCACTAGGCCAACTTCTCACCCACTATAATACAAATCGTCCTCTCCGATCTTCTGACAAACCTCTCCTCTGTATCTCTAGGGCTAACAATACTGCAGGAAAAGCACTGTTCTCCCACTCCATAGTTAGAACCTGGAAAATCTCCCTCCTTCTCTGATGTCTGCCCCACCTTTTCTCACTTTAAAAACTCACTTAGAACACACTTAAAGAATAAGTGGCTATGCCCATGTATTACATAAGTCCTCAACTTATTCCACTTATATACCCCACTTCCTAATATACCTACTGTAATATATATTACAGTCTAGGTCTTCTCCTAATACTGATTGAATTTATATACTTATTCTGTTATTAAACATGTGCAACTATTTTTTCCTGTATATATAGGTATTGTTATGGC
The DNA here is from genome assembly GCF_019279795.1 of Protopterus annectens. Lineage (NCBI taxonomy): Eukaryota > Metazoa > Chordata > Ceratodontiformes > Protopteridae > Protopterus > Protopterus annectens. The sequence goes on along the minus strand of NC_056744.1, from coordinate 433,728,373 downwards.
TTCTGCTGTATACTGTATTTTAACATATTGTTTGAAAATTCTCTTTATACTGTATTTTAACGTGTAAAATTTTACTTTTTGTAGAGCTTTTCTCCCTGGGCCTTCGCTGAAAATGGATCTGTGTCCAGTCAGACCATCCTGGTTAACAAATGTAAAATAAAATAAATAAAAAATTAAGTCCTTCTAAAATAATCTTGATATACATTCTAAAAGTAGAAAATACCAATGTGACATTATCACAATCTGGCATCTTGCAGATTAGTAAATTTTTTAAGACTAGCTCAGTACTGTAGCCTATAATGCTGTGAATCTGTACTTGTTGCATAATTTACTGTATATTTCTATGTTTTTATGAATGAGGATGATATAGAAAGTAGGACTAACTAGATGGGTAAAGAAAAGATTGTTCAGTGTCTGGAGCTAAAATTTTTAACCAATGTAATATTACGCAAGTGTTATATTTTTTACACACAGTTCGGTCTCTATAAGGTATCAACTTCTCAGTGTTACATTGCATTGCAATAACTGTTAAATCATCCTCTGACTTTTGAAGCCAAAAATAAAGTTTATAGATATATATATATATATATATATATATATATATATATATATACATATATGTGTGTGTGTGTGTGTGTGTGTGTGTGTGTGTCTGTGATGAAGGAGATACTGCCTGCCCAGCTAGCTGGAATTTTGTAAATAATTATATGTCATTTGTGAATATCAACATGATTTTATATAAGATGCTATTAGAACTGTATGCCATGTGTATATCAAACTGCTGGTACAGATGTGTGTGTTGAAAAGGGTATTTGCAAAAGGCTTGTGTTTAAAATGCAGCCACAGTGTACTCTGCTAGAAGAGAACAGAAATGTATATGCATTATTGTAACTGTTTAAATGCACATATTTTAACAGTGGAAACTAGAATACAGAAGGTTAACCTCAGTTTAGTAAATATTAGAAAAAAACAACTGAAATTAATTATTTTATGGCTAGGCTGTAAAAGATTGTATCTTTCAGTTTTCAATGTAGCAGAGACCCAATGTCTATACTAGGGTGAATTAATTACTAGTTTTGCAAGCATGAAGGAATGCAATTGTTTTATGACTTCCAGCATCTGCCAAAGATCTGAGGTCTATGTATTTTCAAAGGTAGATGCTAAATACTGCCAGCTTCCAGCAATGGGGGTTTCACCTGGGATAGAGTCAGATGACAATAAATTATGTCATTCTGCAAGCTATCCCAGCAGTAATATTTGAGATATTAATTTGAGAAATCTCTAAGAGAGACGGCATTCTGTATTCTGTCATGGACTTGACTACAACAGGAACTAATGACTGCACATGTGCCTTGCTCTAATTAAGTAAGCTAACTAGGGTATAGTAATTCTCTTAGATTCAGTCAGGAATATAGTAAAGCTTACTTTAGATATTTTTCTTTATTTATTTGATACTGTCCTGCAATGTTGTTTTAAACATTTCCTGTGATTTTGAGCTCTGATATCACTGTGAATATATACTGAGTATTTTCTTGTTCTGTTATTTATTATTAAATATATTTAAATATTTCATTGTGGCTGATATGTCTAGAGATATTTAAGTTTTGAGAGAACTTGCATATTTATTTGGTGACACTGTGTGGGCCACTCCTAATAGCCTTGCTCTTGGTCAAACTACCATTTGTATTAATATTAATATTACACAGTTAAGATTGGACACCCTTTGTTAAGGGCCTTAAAGTAGCTGATAAGGAGTTGGCTGATGACAATGATAACTATCTTATAGTCTGGGCAAAAGGGTGCATAGCTAGTAAACATGTGCCAGCCTTTCCCAGGTGTGTGTGTGTGTGTGTGTGTGTGTGTGTGTGTGTGTGTGTGTGTGTGTGTGTGTGTGTGTGTGTGTAAATCAAACCGCAAAGAGAGTGTGTGTATGTGTCAGCTACTTGGGCAGGGACACAAAGCAATGTTTGGACAGAGAGGGTACTGGAGGTCTTGGATTGGCCACTCAGCTGAGATCTCAGCTCTATAGCTGTGCCAGTGGGAAGTCATATTGGGGATCTGGAGAAAGAAGGAGAAACCAGCCCCAGACTGACTGTGGTCTTTGTGTGCTCTGAAGGGAAATTGCACTTAATACAGAGAGCTGCATCTGGAAATACTGTGTGTGTACCTGTTATCTTCTCAGCGTACGTCCCCCACTGTTGTGAGTGGTGGGGATTGAGTCTCCTTGATTACTGGTCCAGTGGTGGGTCGTCACAATATATATAAACTTTTGAACTTAAAATGACAACATGGGTTTCTTACTTACAGAATCAGAAATTCATTTTCTAGCTGCAAGACACTTGATTAGTGTTACAATATAGAATATAGCCTTGGATAGTTCAACATACCGAAATTCAAATTTTGCTGCAATCATATAACCAACGTAACTTTTTTGCATAGCAGTACTTTATGCAGATGGGGTTAGTTACAATATGATTCACACATTTCAAAATTTTAATTATGAAAGCCTTTCTCTAAGCTTAAGCACAACTAAAGTAGCTGTGAATGGAATGTTTCATAACATTTCTGCAGGCAAATCTGTTCAAAATAGATTTGTGTTTTAATATGAGATGCACTTTATCAGAAATTCACTCCTAATCAGTAAACATGATTTGGGAAGTATAAATAAAGTATATTATATTATAAATATTATGAAACACTAAATAATTTATCTGTGTTTTTTTTATGGGATAAACGAATTTTGAAATCAGTGGAACTGTAGTTCATTATTTTCATATCAGAGCTTATATGGTGGTGTCTGCTTCTTTAATTTTAGACTGTATTCAATTGTTCTGGAATATAAATAAATATTTGACATCTAGCATGATGATATTAATACTTATGTTATCACTTGCCCACAGGGATTTTAAACTAGTTATGGTGCACTCTTCATAGAGGTAGTTCACATGGACTTATGATATCCAAATGATGCAGTGCACACAGCCCAGTGATCTTGACTTTTGCAAGCAACATTATTGCAATTAATGTTACAAAGAGAGCAATAGTTGTCTACCAGGAACATTTCTAGGTTCTCAACAAAGATACAAGCACCTTCTTTGCTGTTCTTATCATTAATGACACTTGTTGTGGCCATACAGGCAAAGGCTACACAACCTGTCTATGACCCCTAAAGCATGAGGTGGTTATTAGTTTGCTGTTGCAGTTCTACCCTTGAAGTGTTGACTTTTTTACAACTCAATTACTGTCTGTGGTGTATTTTCAGGTGTAAAACCAGATGAAACTTGTCAACATCAAAAAAGGACTTCATCTAAAACCTCTCCAGTTTTTAATTTTTCTCCTCAACTCTCAGATTGGTTCATCATGCTGAGACAATTCTTCCTGAAAGATAACAAAATTGACTGAATCATTGTGGTTCAGAGTAATAATGACCAACTCACTATGACAGCTGAGTCTGTGGTCTAGATATATTTGCCCTTTGTAACGCCAAAGAAATCAAACATTTAATAAATTATTTGATATACTGGGCCTGTCATCTTTTTAAGGGACATTAACTCTAAAAGTGGGATACCTGAATCTAATGAAGTGAAAACCAGGCCAGAACCTTGGTTCAATCACGTGGGTACTCACCTTAATCCTAAAACCTGACTTTATGTGATGAAGAGGATTTAATAATGTATACTACTGATATATTTATAGGGTTGAAAGTATTTATAAAAAATAATCATAAAAAATTTTACATTTTTACCATGCAGATAAAATTACCAGAACCTAGAAACCACTGAAGATTGCATACTGGAAAATAAAGACATGCACTGATTCCAGCTAAGAATTGTCCTCATTTTCTAGATCATGGTGGATAAGAAAGATTTTACATCATGGTCTTTTAACCATTAGACTTTCAGTAGAGTTGCTGAGGCCAGCATCAGGCTGCTTAATTTGAAGCAAACGTATGGCTAGATGGATGGCTATAAAACCATGGCTACCCAGTGTATATCTTGTGTTACATAATGAGAAGTAAAATACAGCATAACCCAGGAATGCAACTTTGGTCATTCAGATGAACCATGTGGACAAAAGAGGCTGTATAGCTGTCAGATGACCTGTCATTACACTAAACTGTCTGATACAAGCAAAAGAAAGCTATTTGTTGAACACCTTATCTTAACACTTGGCATTCCATGACTATAGGCATTTTAACTACAATGCTGACACCTACTGACCTGACTACTGAGTGGGCAATCACCTTGTAACTATTGCTTAACCTTCCAGTGCTCTAAAATTAGTTTTGGTAGTGCTGGCAATAACTATCCAGATGTTTTAATGTACCAGTCAATTCATCTGGCTGTTGACAAATCTATAAAGATGTAACCCTCTTAGCAGCATGGCTATATTGCCAAGAATCTGAAAGATTAGGCAAATAAGCATGCTGTGGTATTCTGATAGTCCTGAAGAGCACATTCACCACAACTTACTTGTGTGAGATGCTGGCAGTACTCATAATGCATTAACCAGAATAACAATATAACCAGAATAATACTATTAAAACAATTGTCTCAATGTGTGTAAGTACCACCACAGAGCATTCTCATGGCCTTTGGAATGCAGTGATAAAAGACAAAAGAAATGCAAACACCCAGCTAGAACAAAGCCTGCACTGTAACATAGGCAAAATGTGCTAGATTTTCACACTATCAGACTAGAAGGCCTAAGAATAAAATTCATAGACCTGGTACTCACTGCGTAGAGCAGGTGTACCAAAAATACAGGAAAGAGGCCAAGTCCTGATTTAAAAAATTATTTGGACTTGAGCTGCACTGTTACATGTTACTACATACCAGCATATAAGCTGCGGGAAATACTTTAATGGCCACATGGCAGGACTGTGTCTTTGTATAGTTTTGAGCAGAACAATGCTGGCTCCTCTTGCCACCACTGCTGATCCTCCTGATTTGGCTGGTGTTTGTAACACTCAGAAGCCAGACAGGCTCCTTTTCTGAAAAAAAAAAAATCTCCATTCAAATTTGGCTAGTCCCTTTTCTGTTTCTTCATTTAAAACCACAACTTGTACTATAGAAGAAGCACTGAAGCACTTCAGCACTACAGCCCTGACCACAAAAGTAGTCTCAAAATTAATTTCTTTAGCGGCACTCAAAAATGCAGGTACAGAAATGTATTTCGGTGCAGCACTACTGATCAAGTGGCATCTCCCAATCATGTCCCCTAACCCATTACACCTGCGGTGTCTGTCTCCTTCATCCCACACTAGCTATGTTATGGGTTTTGAGACAGCCATTTGTATGTCAAAGCTGCTGCAGAAATGGCATTACCATAGAGCAGGAGGGAGTCTGCTGTTCAGGGATGTAATGACAACCTGTTGTCTGCCAGCTTAGAAGGGACTGTCACTAGGTTTGGTTCAATACATAGGTTGCAGTGATTTATGATGCAATAATGTGCATGTCAATAATTGAGAATATATATACACCCACATTTTGTCAAATGCACAATTTGTTGAAGGTTCAGGATGTCATATGGTGCAATTTTTATTTTGGGAGATAAGCGTGGACTTTAATAATTAATATCAAAACTTTCAGATATACCAAAACATTTGGCATCATGGCACTGGAGCACGTGTGCAAGTATTTGTGAGTTAAGGTTAGATTAAGAGCTATTTAAGGAGTTAGATGCTAGAAGTGTGAATGCATGTGTGATTCTGCTTTAAAGTTAGAATAAGGATAAAGTAAGCAGGTAGAGGGAGGTGTGTATATGTTAGAGGAGGGACTAAGTTAGGGGATAGATGTTTACAGGAAGGGTTTTTCTAAGGTAAGGTGTAGGGTTGTGGTTAGGGATAGGGGCAGGGATAGAGTTAGCATGCACTAGCAAGGTGGAAAATCCCTTCCCATATTACTACCACTATTTGGACAAATTCTGTCTGAAGTTAGTGGTAGAGTTAACAGATCACAAGAAGAAAGTGGTATTTGTTGTGTTTCAATATTTTAGGTGTTCAGTTTTTGATTATTTGATGGGCCAGGCTACATTTTTTGTGTTTCAGTATTTCAGCATTTTGATCAGTCAGTATAAATCCATGCATACACACATATGTACGCATAAATGTGTGTGTGTGTGTGTATCTGTGTGTGTGTGTGTGTGTGTGTGTGTGTGTGTGTGTGTGTGTGTGTGTGTGTGTGTGTGTGTGTGTGTGTGTAGGGAGAGAGAGAGAGAGAGAAAAAGAGTGAAAGAAAGTATATATTGATAGCTATATATATATATATATATAGAGAGAGATGGGTGTTGAACACTGTATCAAATGTTAATTTGTTCAACTGTGTGTTCTAGTGGATAAATATCATGAATCATGTGAAATGTGAATGTCATTTTGTTTAAACAGAGGAAGTTTGAATATCGGAGTCAGGTAGTTATGGTTGGGTTGAGAGTGTAAGTGAGTGTTTTGTTGGTTAGAGCTGGAGCAAGGGTTAGGGTAGGAGATATGTTTAGTGGTGTGTGTGTGTGTGTGTGTGTGTGTGTGTGTGTGTGTGTGTGTGTGTGTGTGTGTGTGTGTGTGTGTGTGTGTGTGTGTGTATGTGTGTGTGTGTGTGTCAGTTTGTGAGTGAGTGCTGCTAGGTTAGACAGCACAACGGCTAGGTAAGATGATAAAGTTTCTTGTGTGTGAGTGCATGCATGTTCTGGAGTGTGTGAGTGGGTTTGTCAAACAGCTATTTGCTCAACATTGGGATGATGAATGTTTTGACTGTGTGAGTATTTTGGGTTAGGGTACTAGTCAGGTCTATTTTAGTGGATAATAGACTCATACAGAAATCCTGGGTAGTTCAGGCAGTGCAGTTAATGAATCTAGAATTAATGGAGATGATGTGCCTGCGACAGATGGTAAGATGCATTCTGTGGGACAGAAGAAGAAATGAGAACATCAAAGCAGAAGCCCAAGTACCTCCAATTGCAGAGAAAGTCAGAGATCAAATTATGATGGTTAAGCACATATGCAGGAAAGCAGAAAACAAGCTGATGAAAATTTGGGACAGACAGGAAGACACAAGAGGAAACGAGAGCATCATAAGACAAGAGATACTTACATTGTATAAAATAGAAACAGACAAAATGGTTAAAACCAACGGTGAAATCAGACTATGAGTAAAGTAGCTGATGTTTAAAGTATAAGCAGCTTCATGGGATTTCCACGTAAAATGTATGACAGCTACTACCCATTCATATGATTTTATTTATTAACAGGATAATACAAGCTGTTATTTAGATGATGTGTAAGTGTTACTTCCTTAGATAATGTCTGTTTAAACTAATTATTATACTGTGAAACATTGCCAAAAATGAGTATTTAAAAATATTCCTCTGTTCACATAAACATGTTCTTTTAATATTCCTTGTGAATAAGTGATCTAAACTGCTTCTAAGAAGCAGAAACACTATTCTAAGCATATTTTAATGACAAAACTGCAGATTTCACATAACAACAATTAACAGCATGGTACAAATTCTCAGTCAGCTCCTGTACAATCTGCAGCATTCACCTAGGCACTTAAAATAAATACTTCTTGTGTTAACACTCTGCTTATATTTGGCAGATACTATCTTAGGATGGTGAGAGTCTCTGGAAACATAATCATTGGAGACAGGAAATTTCAGTTTGTGCTGGAATGCAGCCAGTACATTAATGATGTAGTTTAATTCTCAAACAAATAGCAGAATTGGTATTCCTAAATGCTGCTAATCTCTCCATCAGCTATTAAAATAAATGGTGGTTCTAATGATGTCCGTGCGTGCTTTAACTGACTTGTTTGTTTTTCTGGTTTCTTAGTTATATGCTGAGGGCAATGAGATCCTCAGTTTGGTGTGAATTGATGGGCCACAGGCTGAATACTAACATTTCTTTTCAAGCTGCATAACATGATTTGTATATAAAAAAGGCAGTTGTAATTGATGAATAAATTTCCTTTTCTGAACATTTAAACTTTACTCTGATTCAGAATTTTCATGAGATTTTCATTATGATTTATAGAGTTATACCTTTACAGAATACTATATTCTTTATTGCTCATAGCCAGCAATGTGCAAAAGATAGACTCTTACGCAGGGATTCAGAAGACCCTCACTCATTTTAAAGTCTTCAGTAAAAAGGCCATTTACTTGATGCAGTATTTTTTTAATTGACACATTAGCAGCAATAAAGAAAGACCTCATTACTGGCTATTTTGCATGTCTTTAATGGCTGTTAGATAGTGCAAGTGGAGATCAGCATTTTTCTTCAATAGTTAACATTGTTGGCCTATGCATCTCATTGGCACAGGCACATCCCCCATTCACTGTACCACACACAAACATGGTAAAACACGCACACGCATTCATACAAAACGTGCCCCATACCTGTCCCTTTGTTGTCAGAATGTAGCCAATATGTCTCCTCATAGCCGGCCCTAGGCATAGGCCAACTAGGCAGTCGCCTAGTGCGCCGGTCTAGCAGGGGCGCTTTTTCAGTATTTATTTAATGTAGGTAGACCAGGATGGGGCACTTGGTGGTGTGGTGGGGGGTGCCGTGGAGCCCTTTTGCCTAGAGCACCAGTTGACCTAAGGCCGCTCCTTTTCCCTGCTGGGTAATTCATTGATGATTACAGTCAATCATGCCAGAAATTCACGTTTTACACTTCAAGTCCTCCAGTAAATCCATGATAGTGAAAAATCTAGTATACTAGTAAGCTTCTAATTTTGTAGGAGGAATTTTTGACCCACCATTGAGTTTGGCTTTGTTTTGAGTTCTGTGCACTAAGAGGTTGAGAGGTATGCCTAATATTTTTTGTCCCTCTCCTTTGTAAGTCACAAACTGCTAAAGGTATTGAATAATGCCAGAGATCCTCACTTCTCACTTACTGCAGTGGGTAATTCTGAGGTTTCTTATGGCAAGGATGCAAGGTTAGAAGTGTTTTCCCTCTTTGCACTTTTTGTAATTTTTTTTTTCATGGCCTTATTTAATTTTACATTATATCCCTGGTATCTAATGGTGGAGTAAAGAACTAATATCCTCTGTGGGAGTTTGCAGGATTAGAATCCCTTTTAGTGCCTTTAAGGTACATTACTTATAGAATCTCTGCTGTCTAATATTTCCCTGTACCATTTTTTAAAGTATCTCTGGTATTTAATGTTCCCCCATCCCTTGCTCCCCTCATGTCTAGTGCTTCACCCCCGATCCTGTTATGTTTAAATGCCATTAAAGCACGAGATGTAAACGTTCTATCTCTGGTGTCTAGCGGTTTCACCAGCCCATATTATGAGTGCTATTAAGGCATGATGATAAGGGTCATCCTCTGGTGATTAGTGTTCCTCCCTTGAATAAATATTTAGCGTTATCCTTGATGGCTAGTGTCTCCTGATCCTTATCTTTAGACTTATCCCTGGTGACTACTAAATATTTACCTCTACAGTGATGGATAACACAGTCTCTGAATCACTCAGCTGCATAAATACCTTACTGTAGCAATTCCAGGAGAGATTATATGGTTAGTTAGAATATACCCCCCCCCCAGAATGCCTCTTTAGCATTTAGCATGGCTACAGAGACAGCCCAATACAGTGTTACATTTTTTTCCAGACTACAGGTAGAGTTGTCTCTGAATACAGGAAGATTACCAAAAGGTGTACACTCACAGTAATCCTTCTGAATTTGGGTCATAGTCTATAAAAGATTCTTAAGAAAGTTAACTCTAAACTTCATGGAATATGTTTCTGAGGTCAGACAACTTTGGAACTTTGGCATTTTTTTTGAATGAGGTTTTCTGTTGGTTTGTGATCTCAAATTATACTGTGCAGTTGTCTCATTGGTAAACCCATCTGACATGGGACTGAGTAGTAGTTTAGACAGTGGAAGACTTGGTAAGGAGAGGCAGGATGTGAGTGACAATGCCAACTGGGAGGAATGAGATGAGTGACAATGACAACTGTTTTATCCTGGGAGGAAGGAGGTGAGTGGCAATGCCAACTGTTCTATCCTGGGAGGAAAGAGGTAAGCGACAATGCCAGCTGTTCTATCCTGGGAAGAAGGAGGTGAGTGACAATGCCAACTCCTCTGTCCTTGGAGAAAAGAGTTGTTCTGAGCCACTGTTCACTGGCACCTAACAAAGGCAAGACAAGGTTTGCTGTAGCATAGTTCACAACATGCTCTTGGCCATAGTGAACAGTGCTTAGGCACTGTAGACAAATTTAAAACATATGTTGTAGCATGTGCAGTTCATTGGGGTGGCACAAACCATGCCATTCATATACCAGGAATGCAAGGGTTAGGGTTAGAGAGTAAACAAATAACTCTAAGCAATGTACCATTAATGACATAGCTTCAGGGGAAGAGAGGCAAGTAGTTCTCTAATATGGGGACAGTTATGATCTTTCTTTAAACACGGGTGTCCATACCATGAGAGGGTAAAACCAGATTTCCTAACTATAGGGATGAAGTCAACTGTTCAATGGAAGCAAGTTGATGGAAAACATATCGTAGGAACCAATCAACTACCAGGGCTACCTGAATGATGGCATCCTCCAGCTGGCTCCAACCTTTACCAGTGGCTTATGTGATGCCACTACAACACAAGAGCAGGAGAGATCAAGACCTGTTGATGGCTGGCCGGCACAAAGAAAAACAAAACACTGCAAAACAGTTATACCATCATCTGCTTCAGTATATAGGGGACTGTGCCTTTTTCCTGTGACTTTTTCCTCCCACCATCTGCTGACCAATAACCCTCTCATGAACTGACTGGCACATTTGCTCCCCATGTGTGAGAGATAGTCATGGGTAATTATCATGTGTGCAGCCATCAGATTTGTTATTTAGCCTTGTCCCCACCTGTCATCTTTAAAAGCCTGCATGAGTGGCATGCTGTCCTGCTGACTCATGCTTACATCTGCTCATGTGTCAAATCTTTGCTACTATATGAATGTACAGCTTGTTTGGGAATGTACTTCTCATCTTTTATAATTGCTTGCTGTAACAACCATCTCTGTGGAAAATCAGCCATGCAGAAGGTTGGGCTGCCGTGCTCCCCCTAGGTAGGTGAACAGGTGTATGTCCCTAAATCCCGCCCTCTGCAACCAGCTTCTCTAACATCCACTGACCGAATGGTCTTAGATTAGCTGTTTTACAGTCAGACCTTATCTCTTTGTACCACTCTACAGAGCCAACTAGAGTATGGTGGCCTGATGGTTCTTCTGACCTTGTCTCCACATTTGGTGTCCTTTACAAATCTTACATATTACAGGGTTAAAGGCTCAGATCATATGTCAAGCCCAGGTGAGACCTAAAAATATTGCTTATACACAAGCTAAACTTGTGCCATAGAGAGAGAGAGAGAGAGAGAGAGAGAGAGAGAGAGAGAGATTGGAAAGTTTCTACTAACCTAACCCACCCTTACAGCAAAAAGAGCTGCATATCTCCCAGAGTACTGTTGGAGGGGCATATGCATGTTCTTTTGCACCTTTAGCCAAATATATGAGTACTGTGCACACACAGCTTGTTGGGCATGAATGTTGTCAGCCATGTATGGTGGATCAGGTTACCTTCTTCCTCCCTGCAGAGTGGGCCAACCAGCAGTAGCTACTCATTTACATATTTTGTTTACTGGTTCCATAAATGCCTGGGCTGTTAATGGAACTCAGTTTATTGGAGTCGCAGTCAGTGCATAATCCTTCTGTATCATGGAACCAACTTTGCTTTAGCAGCAATGAGGGCTTGCACATTTAGTGACATTTAGTGAATCATGTTTTCTTTTTTTTTTTTTTTTTTGCCCTTATCATGCTAACCATCAATCCCTTTAGGTCTAGAGCTCATTGACAGCTGATTGGAGGGGCTGTCATCCAGGCAGCCATGAAGGTAATGCAGTTCCCATTCCTCTCCACCTGCTTCACCTTTTGGCAAATTATCTGGTTCTACATGGACTGCATGCACAGATATTCCATCAGATGAAAACAGCATAAAGTTCTGTGAGGAATCACCCATGTGTTCTTGGAAATGTGACAACTAGTCCATTGGCTGAACTCTTTGGCACCATCTTAGAAAATACTGGGTTTTGACACAAGATGGGGATACCAGTGATAGTGAAGTTGTTAGTGTCTGTCTGGAAAGTTCCATGAAGATACCTGTCAGGATGAAGGCTACCCAGCTGTTATTCCAGTGATTATTGAGATATACATATTCTTAGTCCAAGCTATAAGGATCTTGCAAAAAAGTTCTAGGGTTTTAGACAAAGGCAGCACTATGACTATTACCTGTAACTTGCTAAACATTTCTGGTTTGATCCTGCACTCTAATGCACTGCATTTCAATACTTCTGTATCAATGGATTGTGGTTAATAAAGGGTTCTAGATCTGTTGGCTGATTTACAGCACTAAACTGCACACTGCATGGATATGAAAATGAGATCCTTGCTGTTTTTATATATGGACTATATCCATGAACACATGCACATATACTCCCCTCACTAAGGAAGACAAGTAGACTACTGCTTTCTACACTACACAATGCCAAGGGAATCTTGTTGCTGAATATAGTCTGAGTGACAGTAGATAAAAGAAAACATCAAACAAGACAGCATACATTGACTGCAGCTAACAATACAGTGACAATACAGTGAAATATATTAACATGGGAAGGAAGCCCTGAGGCACACATTAGGGGGGCACAGACAACATGTACAAAAACTTCAAGGATCAAACTGCTCATACAGTATAGACTTTTTCAGGCAAATCTATTTATGTGCATAAAACCACAAGACAGTTATTCAAAGAGCACAACAGTGGTTATAATCCACAAGAGGTAGTGGTGCTAAACAATGATTGACAGTACAGAAGATGTACACATAAGGCATAAGGTCTACACAGTATCCTGACACAGCCATAGTGACATGCAATCCAAGAAGGTGTTCACATGGATAACTACAATAGCAGTATGCATCCAAAAACATTCAGATGTGGAAGGCCATGAAGATATTCATGCAAAAGGCAGTGTAGCCCTTGCAAAGTACATATCCTGTTAGTGTTTGTGAAGTAATAAGCTAGCAGATAGACAAGCATAGAAACTTTTAACTCATGAGCTTGTAAGACCCATTTGGTGCCACCAGTCATCTCATTTGCTTATATACTAGACCTGCCAAAAGAGCCTTCTTTACAGATGCAGTCAAACAACTTTCTTTATACTGATCACTACAAATATCTGTTTGTTTGATTGCCTTTTTTAGCCATATTACAGGACACCCAAAGATATTTTGGCTTACTTAAATAATTTGCTAAAATTCCTGCAATATATTGCAATGTTTCAGTACCATTCACGTAGGGAAGATGTAGTTTCCTGCTAACATCTGAGAATACCAGTTTGCAGATCACTGCATAATGATTAGACTGCTTCTGTTTATCCATGTTTATAGAATTTTCTGGCTTTCTTCTAGAAAATGAACAATGTCGTGTTATGGGACACCAGATTTCATTAACCAGTACAGTATATATTAGCACATCAGAATTTAGTGTACTCCTTTTATCACTTTAAGTCACAATGGTAGTTAGTTCACAGACAGATCCTTCATAGCGTCTGTGTTGTACAATGACTGAAACAGTAGGACGCTACATAACAGGAACATCAACCAAGCTGCGGTTGAGTACAGCGTCAACTGATTTTAATATAGGGATATGTAATTGACTCTGACAACTGAGTAAGGAATTAAGTCTTTGTTTGAACTGCATCCCAGTCTAACTTTTTACTACCTACTATTTTAGGTCAACGCATGCTTATATGTCTCCAGAGTATCTTAAAGAAGAGGGGAATGAAGGTAAACCAAGTTTAGATTTGACATATATGAACCAAGTACTTTTCAAATGCATAGGGACAAACAAATTTACTGAGTTTCCTTCTGTTAAATACTTTAAATCAGTAGTATATTTCACTAAAATATGATTTGGTTGAAATTCTATTAGTTATTTGTGCTGAAAACACACACACACACAGGCTGGAAGTGAAACTGGTCTATCAGATAACTTTCTGGCTTTTTAATAAACAGTAGCAAGCAAGCCCTGCAGATCCATTCCTTAAACTATTTAACCTGAGTTTAACCACTGGCTTTGTCCCTGAGGTTTGGTGCATAGCCGTGGTAACACCACTCTACAAGGGTCACCCCACCACTTAAAGTGGAAATTACAAACCCATTAGCCTGACGAGTCTTATATACAAAGCCATGGACCATATTATAACTGACCTCATCAACTATGACATTAAAAATTTCATTAGGCTAGATCCACAACAGTTTGGCTTTATAAAGGATACATCCCATCTAATGAATCTGATTAACTTTGTTTGAAAGAATAATACAAGTTGTAGACATTGGCTGTGTTGTACTCGTGGCATAAAATGAGCTGGCCAAGGCCTTTGACATCATACCCCATTGATAGCATAATTAATAAGCTCAGTGTATACAAATAAATCCTTATGCAGTAAAATGGATAGCAAACTTTGCTAAAGAACAGAATCCATATTGTTCGGGAAGCAGGTGTCTTATCAAGAGCATGAAGGTAGCCAGAGGTGTTCCATGGGGCTCTGTGCTGGGGCCCTTTTTGTTATACTACTTATGCTGACTATTATGCATTCTAAAATTATGAAATTTGGTATTGTAAATCTCAATTGCATTAAATATATTACCTTAGAGCTTCTCTTCGTTAGCCTCCAAAGAAAAAAGGCACCTGTGCCCAGCCGATCTTTCTCTGTCAATAAATAAATAAATAAATACATACATAAATAAATAAATGTTTTCTTTGACTAGAAACATAAGGTATTTCTTATTTCTGAAAATATTAATACGTATAATTCAGGTACATTGCTACTTTAATATGTTGATTTACTATAATGGAGATGATCAATAGAAATATAGTAAACTTCCAGATGCTGGACCCAACCCAGTTTGGTTTCGTTATGGGAAGATCATGCTTACTCCACCTGGCAGCCTTCTTTGAGAAGGTCTCCAAAGCAATAGATGAGGGGAAAATCTTTCACACTGCCTATCTTGACCTGGCCAAGGCATTTGACACAATACCCCACAAGGGCATTGTTGACAAACTGAAGAGGTTAGGTACAAACCCATATGTCACCCAGAAGATAGACAACTGTCTCACAGACAGGACCCAGGAAGTTAGAACTGGGGAGTTCACCTCTACAAAGAGGCCAGTCACAAGTGGAGTCCCTCAGGGATCAGTCCTTGGACTGCTCCTTTTTGGCATTTACTTCTCAGATGTCAAGGCCAATGTCAATGATCTCTGGCTGACTAAATTTGCAGATGATTGCAAATTGGGAGCTGTCATTGAATCTCATACTGACACAGATGTTCTCCAGGAGGGGTTGACACAGACAAACAACTGGTGTCAGAGCCATGGACTAAAACTAAATGCCAAGAAATGCATAATAGTATCCTTTGGGAAGTCATCCATCCCTGGTAACTATCATATTGACAACACACCCATTAGAGATGACCCAATAGTCAGGGATTTAGGGACACACATAAATAGAAGTCTAGCCTTTGACCGTCACATGTCTACAGTGGTGAGGAAATTATTCTGTGTTGCGGAACTTATAAACAAAGGTATGGCATCTGGGTCCAAGGAAGTCATTGTTCCAATGTATTCGGCATTCATCAGATCTATCATTGAGTACAATGCCCCCTTTGATATGTACCTAACCAGGCATATTCAACAATTGGAATATCCAGACATTCCTTACTGAAAGAATACAGATCATAAGTAAAATGTCCTACGCAGACTGCCTCAAGGCCCTATCCCTGTATTCCGTCTCATACAGACTTTTGAGGGAAGATCTATGCCTGGCATACAGGGCATTGTCAGACCCCACTCTGATGGACCTCCTACATATTCACAAAACAAACAGCATCAGAATTACCCATTCTAAAGACTTAAACCTTGCCTGTGATATAAATAAGACCTGCTTGAAAGATAGGAATGTATCACAGAGATTACCCCGTGTATGGAACAGACTCCCCATCCATGTGAAGCAAAGTTCCTCCCTATCCCAGTTTAAGTGCAACTTGGACAATTGGATGTGAAACCAGAAATTTATCCCTGCTTTGGCACCCGTGTCTCTAATGGACACAGGTAACCTGTAAATGGTTCATCTCCCAGGCCCATGCTTACACTTATCAGGGGTATCAGAACTTCTCAGAGATTTGGGATGCATGGCTAGGTTTAAAAAGGCCCTTGTGGTTGTTAACCTAGTAAACACCTATGAACCTATAAACTTACTTTATTGGTTAATGAGTGAATTATTTGTCTATACATTGAAGACAGATGATAGCAAAGGTACCACCGAGTCTGCGGATTGGTACAATTTGTACTAAAAGTAAATCACAATGACAGCTAAATAGTGATGTGTAGCAGTCTTATTTTTAGTTTCTTTCTCTCACTCTTGTGAAGTTTCAGCAAATTAATACTGTGAATATTTAGCTTATTATACAAATTGGTAACATGGCTTTTATTACCGATTTTAATTCTTTTTAGGAATGTTTTGTACCATTGTATGCTTTGACAAGTATATTTTGTTCTGTAGTATGTGATATTATTTTTCAGAAGACTACAATATATAAAATGACTGAAAGCATTTAAGAGTTGAATGGGAATGTGACAGACTGTAGATGCCTATTAGATCCACACAATCAATACTGAATATGAAACGCTGAATATAAATATATAAAAAGTGAGGCAAATCCAACAAGAGAATGCTGACACTGGATGACTGGTAATAACAACATCTAATAGTTTTACTGGTGGCATCAGAATTAAAACAGATGCCTTAAAAGGTAACTCGAAGAGGATAAGCTGAATATATAGCTGCTTATAAGAATTGCACTGCAGCTTAGCAAATGCGCAAACAGTAGAAAATCACTTCATTGCATTGGTGTCCACAAGAAGTCTGAATTATAAAACTAGGAAGTATCCAATATCATTATTTCATAGAAGAACTCAAACAGAAATATATGTATTACAATTTTATACCTAGTCTGTTCTAAATGATGTAGACTTGGACAGGCAGACTGAAATATATCTAATGGAAACTCTTTTGATTACCTTTGCCTGTAGTTGTAAACTTATCAAGTTGCTAAGCTAAAGGAAAACATAGAATGTTACTTTTTGCAGGTGGTTTAATTGCCTTGCACCTCCACTAACTAAATATACTGCCTCCCAAGATTACAATCCTTAGTGATAATTTGAATTCTTGGTTTTGTTGTAAAACCAAAAATTCTCCAATCTCTTTAATTCAGTGTAATGAATTCTGAATTAGTATAGTAAGTAAGTGGGGTGTAGGGGTATATCTCACATTTGGGGGAAGAGGTTGGTATAAAGATTTCTCTTTCACTTTTTTCAAAATTGCATTTTTTGCAGAAGTGTTTTATTTATTTTGATATTTCATATTCTCTGTGGTCACTAGGCAATGTTTGATGTTTTTGTATTTCAGCTTCTAGTGCGCTGACATTATATCATGTATATATGTTTATCCTTTTTAAATGTAAAATAGGAACTAGTCAGTGTACCTTCCCATCATGTGGACTAAGAATGAACATAGTCACTTTAATACATTCCTAACTTGCATTCTACATTTTCTATACAGTTACCATCTATGGTGCACCACTTTGGCAGCCATAGGGCTCTTTATGTCCTCACTGACATCACAGCTATGAGGCCATTTATGATGACCCTGATCCCATCTCCTGGGTTGGAGGATGAGTGAACTGGATGAATGCAGGGCTTACAATCCCTTTGCAATGTGGGTACATGCTCCTGCATGATCACTGTGAAGGCTAACACCGACAGCTGGTGAGCCTAATGTCTGTCCCTAACTACTGCATGCTAAACCCTTCTTCAGTGAGCAGTTGCATTCTGTACCCTTTTCTGTCCTGCCTTTCCACAGGATAGGCATACACATCTTCTCATACCTCTCAACCTCTTAGCGCAAGAAATCTGGACAAAGCCATAAATAATGGGGGACAAAGGCTTAAAAATAGGGACAGTTTTTAAATATTGCTCTTGCAAACTTAGAATAACAGGTTTTGCATTAGTGTGAAATTGTGGAAGAGTATGAAGTCTGACACTCAAATGTCTGTCATTATTTTATAGCTTTAATCCTCAATGATTTGCTAATAGTTTGCCAGAAAACCAAAATTTTATGAGGAACAGATCAAAAATATGAGGCAAAATCTGGACATTCTGTGAAAGTCTGGGTAGTTGAGAGGTATGCCATTTCCCTTTCTGGGTAATTTCACCACCTGAGACATTAAGAAAGCCTAGGTGACTTAGGCTGTAATTAAGGATTTTTCCCTTTGTGCCATCAGAGCTGGCTATTCAGAATCAAGCTCAGAGGTCATAGGACAGAGCTCCACAAACCACAGTGATTGCAGGACAGTTCCTTGGCATATAACAGTACCAAAGGTATTCTGGCTGTGGATGACACAATTGCTATCTTGTTTACTTCTGGTATTTATCCACCAGGTTTTCAGCCATGCAAGTAATCCACATAGTTCACATAGACAGCAATACAGTGAACAAATAAACTCTTCCTACAGTTAATAGTTTGTATGAAGACAGGGTAATTATGACTTCTCTGTTATTTGGTACCTTACCCATGTAAAGGCACTGCACTGGGAGTCATAAAAATAGCATACAGACTGTCTGCATTGTTGTGATAGAGTGAGGAACCTTTACATTATGCCATTCTCAGTCACTCTGCAGCTTATTTTTCCTAGTTTACTCTAGGGACGAACACCTAACACTACCTCAGAGAAATAGTGTGAATACTTTCAGTACCATTATACACTACGAAACTGTTCAGAAAATGTAGTGCTGTGTGTTGATGTGTCCTTTGACCTCCCAGCTTGATTCCTGACTATCCAGTTACTTCTTTTGCAAAAATACATTCATTTTTTTTTATTATTCACTTATCTCCTGCCATACATCAACTCTCCCATAGGTGGTTAGACCCATTTATTCCCCTTCCTAGGGGTGACAGTTGATAATGGAAGACCGTCAGCCAGGCAGCCATTAGAGGATTCCTGGTGATGGCCTAACCCCCCACCTCTAGCAGTTGACATGCATGCTGAATAGCATGTGGGTCTACAATCCTGCCTTCTGTTTGGAGGACATGTACTTTCACAAATACCAACCATAAATGGCTATACTCCTTCTGTAGACTTCTGCCTGATGCAGCTTGACAGAGCAAAGTACAAATCCCAAGTCCATGTGAATTGAATGAATTTTATTGTAAATGTACATTGACAAAATGTGTGTCATCACAAATGATAGCAGATAGCCACCTGAGGTATCTTTCTTGCTGTTAACTAATCAAGTGATTATTATGCTAAGCTCTGAATTTTCTTTACCTGCCAGGCTGTCATTAAAAATGATTCACTGAGATCAGTGCTCTATTCTAGTTAACAGATTAAATTAATTAAATAAATATGTTATTTTTCATGGGAACTAGTATTGCAGCAGACCAGACTGCCTCTCTCTCTGGACAAAGTTGTCAAGCCAACATCAGACACTCATGCCCATCTCCCCTCTTTCCAGCTTTCCCAGTGCTTAAGCAGCTAATCCAAGACTTACTATGTCAGTATACGGCATAGAGATGTGATAGTCAAGGCTTCATCCTTCTATGCCCCAACACTAGACAAGACAAGACAAGCTTATAATGCACTATCTTAATTTCACTCTTTCTTTTGTTCACTATGCTCTGCTTCTGTCCTCTGGTTACTCATCCCAAGTACCCTGCCTGTGTTTGTCTCCATCTTTTCTATCTTAATTTTATATTACCACTTATGTTTTCACTGCCTACCATGAGGAGTTCTGTTGCATAATGGTGTTTTATTTCTTCAACCCACTCTGTTTAACCAAAAAACAAATTATTAGTACTGCCATATGCCCGGGTTCAAATGGTGAAGGGCACAATTGCCTTGGCTTTCTCATTTTACATGATAAAACAAATATGACCACAATGAGAGACCTAGTGCTTTTGTTAAATAATAGGTTACACACTCATTCATTATCCTTAAGGATTTGAATGCATGTTTAAGACAACTCAGGGAAAAAGAAATTGTGGAACACAGGAAACTGTGGTAGTGTGGAATTTTAAAGATTGCTTAATGGCATATTTGTTTCTCTACATGTGCACAAAAATGATATGCTTTTTGTTTAAAAGTTTTGTCTACCTGAATTAATATAAAGACAAGACTTACATGAGAATATATATTACTGTGTCAATATCTGGCATTGAGATGATCATTAGAATCGGGAAAGGTCAGGCAAGAGGTAGCATTGCTGATTAAAGCTCATGTGGACAAGCTGGAGCAGTAAGTGTAGCAGCTGGAAAGTGAGTTGTAAGACAATAAGCAAAGTACCAAGACTATTGCTGCAAAGTCTGAAAGAGTCACAGGGACTGTAAGGGTAAAAGGTCTGTCTGACTCAGCAGAAGCATACCTCTCAACTGTACAGATTTTCACAGACTTTACAGATTTTGCCTCATATTTTTGATCCATTTCTCATAAAGCTGTGGTTTTATGGTAAATCCTTGTCAAATTATTGAGGGTTGAAATCAGAAAATAATGATAGAAATTTGAGTTTCAGAATTCATACCTTTCAGAAAATTCATGTTAATGCAAAACCTGTTATTCTATCAACTAAGTTTGAAAGAGCAATATTTAAAATGTGTCCTTAATTTTGGCCCTTTGTCTCTCACCCCATTATAACACTTTTTGTCCAGATTTCTTGTGCTGAAGAGGTTGAGAGGTATAATGTGTGTGTGTAAGAGGGAGGGAGGCACATGTGTGTGTGTGTGTGTGTGAGGGAAGGAGGCAGGTAGGTGTATGTGTGTGTACAAGGGAGGGAGGTCTGTAGGGGTGTGTGTCAGAGCTAAAGAGATATGTTTAAGAGGTAGGTAGCATACCCTTCAGCTGTCCAGGTTTTTGCAGAATATCTAGACTTTTTGCCTCATAATTTTAGTTGTTTCTCATAAAATTGTGTTTTTCTGGCAAATTCCTGCAAATCATTTAGGACTGAAGTCAGAAAATAATGGCAGACATTTAAGCTTTAGACTTCATATCCTTCAGAAAATCCGTACTAATGCAAAACAACTTCCTTTAAGAGGTACCGTGTGTGTAAGATGTAAGAAAGTAGCTGTGTGTGTAAGAGAGAGGGAGGTAGGGGTGTATGTGTAAGACATAAGTAGCATACCCCTCAACTATCCAGATTTTTGCAGAATGCCCATATTTTTGCCTCATATATTTGTCTGTTCTGCGTGAATGGGCGTTCCTTCGTTGAAGGTTGTGCATTAGGCCCGGCAAGCCACTGCCAATCATTAGCGGACCGGAGTTCCGCTGTGGCGACCCCTAACCGGGAAAAGCCGAAAGACACAAACAAATATTTGTCTGTTCTGTGCAACTGTTTTGCTTAGCTAGCTAACAAATGGTATCACTACTGTGGTACACAATTAAAAAAATATGTTAGTAGCACAACAGGTAGCATGCTTGCATTTTAATGCAGAAGGCTGTGTGTTCTACTCCCACAGCATGTAGGTGGTTTGCTGATACTGTGTTGTATTTTCAGGGGGTGGGGTGCTGCCATCTTGAATATGTCCTCCTTTGGATGAGATGCCTTGTAACTATGAATCTGTTTTCAGTTTGCCATCTGTGCATTGCAATATTCCCAGCTTACCATTTTTTATGTAACACAAGTAGGCAATTTATTCTTCAAGGGCAGCAGGCACTGAGTTGGTATGTAGATGAAACACTGAAATATAAAATTGTTAGCAGCAACCTTTTCATTGGTTACAGATCTCTTTAAGGTAGAATTAGTCAGATGACTTTCACTTCTGCAGAGACTACACATATTGACTGACATTGGTGGATTTTAATGATAGAAGTTTGAGTGGCCTTTTATGGTTGAAATGTTCTAAATTGGGCAGTTTTGTCATTATTGGTTCATATGTTTTGTTTCATTGCTTACTGGAAAAATGTGCAAAACTACACATTTAAAACATGCTCTACCAAGTGGTGCTGTATTATACAAGGGATATAACGTAATTATTGTATCTTAAAATTTAATTATACAATTAGGAAGGTGAATCAAATAACTTTTGCATGGTCCTAAAAATGTTCGCAAGGGCCTATGCTTTTTAAACAGCTCAAAGATAAACTTAATCCACCACTGGCCAGATGCATTTTCCTTGAATGTGGGTTTCAGTGCTGTTTTGGTGAATGTGAGTTTCAAAGGCAGAGAAGTTTTAATGCTAAGTCTGTTTTCATTGTGAGACTGTATTGCTTTGTTTAGCTTTAGCAAATGTCTGTCAGTGTTTGTGCTATAAAATTTGAAATAAAAGTTTTAAATGAAATCCAAATATCTGTAATCATTGTATAAGTAAAGCAGAAAACAGTATATACACTGAGAATTTTGAACAGTGTTTATGGCAACTGGGGGGATATTCAAGTTATGGGACACTGAAATGGCTGCATTGGGGGGGGCTGAATGGGAGGGTTGGGGGGTTGATCCAAGCTTAACATATGTGGACCTCCACCTATAGGGATCCGACAAAATATTTCCTTGATAAAAGAAGTCCTCCCCTTTGCAAAGTTTCAGAACCACTGCTCTAAGAGGTTGAGAGGTATGGTGCCAGGATACCATCACTTTTATGGAATGATGCTCAAAGAAACTATGGTGGAGGTTCCCTATTTGGACTATGCAGTGGATGGAGCCTATAAAGTGTTAAGCTGCACAGTTAAAAAAAGTAAGAATTGGCTGGTGTGGCGGGGTGCTTAGAAGAAGGTTTCATGTGGTAGAAGTTGTAACAGCATGATGGCTCCTCCAGGGGAATGCCTAACAGATAGGAAAATTAGGCACAAGTAAGAACTTTAGTGAGCCAACATTAAAAATAGACTTTAATGGAGGATCTGGTAAAGAGAAGAGAACAACTGCATAAGGCAATGCACTATAGGCAAAAAATAGGGAATAGTTCCCATAGCATGAGATACCTGTGGCCCAGGTAATACACGGCAGCTGCACACCTGCACTTTGTTTAACCAGGATAAATCTAGTATTGCAGAAGATGTAAGAGACCAAGAATCCAGTGTGTGATTGGATAATTTTGATGAAAGTAGAGACAAAGTAATGTTGAAAACTGTGGGCTTTGAATTAGGACTCTAGTCAGAGAACTGTGATTGCCAGTGGAATCCCTTTTAATGGAGTCCTGGCAATTGCCTGATCACAAAGTTTTTTTCTTCACCGGTGGAAGTCATGGTGACAAGACATGTCAAACTATTTGATCTGTCCATAACTAAGAAATGCTTTTATTTTTGAGTGACTGTTTAACTGTATGGTGCTATTAAGACTGTCAGCCCTGGCAATTGTCTTGTGCACTTAAACTGAGTTCTATCATTAAAGCAGCTAAGAACTGAACTGTTTGATTTGTTACAAGTAAATTGGAGCTCTTATTTCAGCAGATGCTACCTTTTTGGTTCTACTCATGGTCAAGGATTCTGCTTTTGTTTTATTAAATAAAAAACACTGTTTTTCTGAAAAGACTTGGTGCAGGTCTGCTGCTTGAGAGTCAACATCTAGTGGATGCAGCTGTCAGCAGAAACTTCTTGCATTAATTCTGATCCCATCTGTCAGTACTAAACCACGATTTTATCACTCACATGGTAAGGAAGATTTTTTTTGCTGTACTCCTGGTATTGAGCTGTGCTGTTGAAGTGTTCCTGGAGATGGTCTGCAGTCTGAAGGTATGTCAGTGTCCTTGTGGAGATGTTTAAAAAGTACATCATGACCATCATAGAACAGCTGCTTCAAATGATAGCTTTTGCTACTGGGTAATGGTACTAGTAGTAGCCAAACCAATGGCTCAACTAAGGTCAACACCTCCACTCAAGGCATTCAGAAATATAGATGATCGAGAAACCTATCGAGATAATGTTTGAGAAAATACCTAACCAGGAAAGTTAGGATGATTCAACCTGGACCCGTATTTTGGCAAATCAGCTCATGGGGGAGACTGTATGTGCTTAAATGGGCATACATACTGTACTCACACTGTAGTGATTTTGATAAATCAAAGACATTTTTTGGCAAGGTCAGGCATCACCTCTGAACCTCAGCTTCTTTAGTTTCACAAGTGGATTTTCTCTAAGAGAAAAAAAAAGAATAAGTGTTGAACTATTTGAATTAAAGAGTACTGTACATTTTGTTTAGATCAAGAGGGTCTTAATAGCAAGGAAACAATGATAGAAATACTTGTTATACATAGATTTAAGAGAGCTTTGATGGCAATCATTAAAACAAGGGTGTGTCAACCTACAAGATGCCAAAAGCTTTTCAATTTTGTTAGGAAGACTATTATGCTATGAAAATGTGTTTAAAGAGTCATCTGCTAACATAATTGATAAACCAATAAGTAAGGAGTAGGACATTGCACCTTGTATTTTATGCTTCGGATATGGTAATCAAAGGCTAATTACTGAATGCTGTAGTATGCAAAGTAAATTAGAAACTCCCATACAGACTGCTAAAGAGACTGGAAGTGGTGAGGGAATGCAAGCATATTGTGACCAGGCTGATCAGAACCGTATTCTGTTACTGCATTACTGCAGAACTGATAAAGTGTTTGATAAGAATAGCTGGACAAGAACTACAGGGTTGCTAGACTCTGGCAGCATGATTACTTTGGTGAAACCCACTCACCAAACTCCATTAAAGTCATTTGGAAACATGAGGAGAAAAGGCATTACCCAGTTACATAGGAAGAGTTATAAACACAGTTTGAGAAGATCCTGTACCCAGAAGTTGTAGTTCCCAGTTTCACCAATAGTGCAATAATTGGGAAACATTTGTCAGTTTTTATGGAGACTTGGAAACAGTGGGAATGGGATAATACTGAGGAATGTATTTAGCTACTGCTATTGCAGAAGTAATACTGAGACCGTTGTATCAATTTTTGCAGGATGCAGATACTTCCATCAGCCTTGTGATATGTAAAAGTACGAGTTATGTGAGACCCAGGGTAAAAGTGTAAGTCCCTAGGCAAACCAAAGCATAGACAAATTAATCTAGAGAGGAGGAGTAGGACAACTGACCTGTCACTACAGCACAGTCAGAAAAGGGAGAGGGTGGCAGGCATGCAGGAAGTTAACCATATCTGAGGAATCCAAACTTAGGATGAAAACTGAAGAACAACAGAGATGGTAAAGGGGACTTCAGGTCAAAGAGAATCTTTCAGAGCACTGGAATGAGCTACCCTTTCATGGAAAAGAGTGGGACATGAAGATTCTTGTACCCGCATTAATAGATGAGGAGAAGAGGTCTGAACCTTCTACCTCCTGAGACAGAAAGGAAAGAGTGTCACATTCCATATAACCATCAGGTAGGCTAAGCTTCAAGAGGGTGCAAAGGGAGGATGACATATTTTGTCATGCCAGGGAAACCATTTCCAGGGTGCTTGGGAAATACTCTCTTGTTCGACCTCCACAAGGTCACCCCTACTTTGAAATGCAAAATGACCTGGTATATAGACTATCCAAGGAGAGAGAGGAGATTATGTATTAGTTATTGGTACCCACGCCATTTAGGAGCAATTAGGATATGGATAAAACTTTAATTATTCTGCCAGTTATTCCATGTGTCAAAGGACAACGTCTAACATAGGATTCAGGAATCTCATAATTCCAATGCTTACAGCAGAAGTTCTCTTGAAGACAATTGCTGTAGATATTATAAGGCCATTAGTTAAGTTTAGCAGTGGACATCAATATATCTTGGTAGTGCTAGACTACACTACCATGTTTCCTGAGGCTACCCTCCAAGAAAGTTAATTCCAAAGGAATTAAAAGTAGCTGATGCTGTTATTTTCTCAAGTAGGCATACTGAAGGTGATCCCAATGCACTAAAGGCATCAACTGTGGCCAGAGTGTTAATGCACAAAAATCATGCAGCACCTTTTCCAAACCATTTGGGTGAAATAGGTGAGAACCTCAGTTTATCACCCACCATTGGCTTGTCTGGTGAAATGGTTTAAATGTGACACTGAAATCTATGTTAAGAAGCATTATAGAAAAAGACATGAAAGGCTGGGTCCAACTGCTGCTCTATTTAATATTTCAAATCTGATGGATACCCCAGTCCTGTATGGGATTTAGCCTAAATTGTTATGTAACAGACACCTTAGAGAGCTATTGGATATAGCAACTGAGATGTGGGGAGAGGAGGGGATACCTTGTAAGAGTGTGATTGGGTATTACACTGCTCTACGTGAAAGAAATAAGATGGTAATGTTCATTGTGCAGGGGGTATTACACTGCTCTACATGAAAGAAATGAGGTGGTAATGATCATTGTGCAGGGGGCATTACACTGCTCTACATGAAAGAAATGAGGTGGTAATGATCATTGTGCAGGGGGTATTACACTGCTCTACGTGAAAGAAATGAGGTGGTAATGGTCATTGTGCAGGGGGTATTACACTGCTCTACGTGAAAGAAATGAGGTGGTAATGTTCATTGTATAGGGGGTATTACACTGTTCTACGTGAATGGAATCAGGTGATAAAGTTCATTGTGCAGGGGGTATTACACTGCTTTACGTGAAAGAAATGAGGTGGTAATGGTCATTGTGCAGGGGGTATTACACTGCTTTACGTGAAAGAAATGAGGTGGTAATGATCATTGTGCAGGGGGTATTACACTGCTCTACGTGAAAGAAATGAGGTGGTAATGGTCATTGTGCAGGGGGTATTACACTGCTTTACGTGAAAGAAATGAGGTGGCAATGGTCATTGTGCAGGGGGTATTACACTGCTTTACGTGAAAGAAATGAGGTGGTAATGATCATTGTGCAGGGGGTATTACACTGCTCTACGTGAGAGAAATGAGGTGGTAATGATCATTGTGCAGGGGGTATTACACTGCTTTACGTGAAAGAAATGAGGTGGTAATGATCATTGTGCAGGGGGCATTACACTGCTCTACGTGAGAGAAATGAGGTGGTAATGATCATTGTGCAGGGGGTATTACACTGCTCTACGTGAGAGAAATGAGGTGGTAATGATCATTGTGCAGGGGGCATTACACTGCTCTACGTGAGAGAAATGAGGTGGTAATGATCATTGTGCAGGGGGTATTACACTGCTCTACATGAAAGAAATGAGGTGGTAATGATCATTGTGCAGGGGGTATTACACTGCTCTACGTGAAAGAAATGAGGTGGTAATGGTCATTGTGCAGGGGGTATTACACTACTCTATGTGAAAGAAATTAGCTGGTAATGTTCATTGTATAGGGGGTATTACACTGTTCTACGTGATTGGAATCAGGTGATAAAGTTCATTGTGCAAGGGGCATTACACTGCTCTACGTGAGAGAAATGAGGTGGTAATGATCATTGTGCAGGGGGTATTACACTGCTCTACGTGAAAGAAATGAGGTGGTAATGATCATTGTGCAGGGGGTATTACACTGCTCTACGTGAAAGAAATGAGGTGGTAATGGTCATTGTGCAGGGGGTATTACACTACTCTATGTGAAAGAAATTAGCTGGTAATGTTCATTGTATAGGGGGGTATTACACTGTTCTACGTGAATGAAATCAGGTGATAAAGTTCATTGTGCAAGGGGCATTACACTGCTCTACGTGAAAGAAATCAGGTGGAAATTTTCATTGTTCAGGAGGGCATTACCCTGCTCTATGTTCATTGCACAGGGGGCTATTACATTTCTCTAGATGAAGGAGATAAGGTGGTAATGTTCATTGAGAAGGGTAGCATTACACTGCTCTCCAAGAAAAAAATAAGGTTGTAATGTTCAATGAACAGAGGAGCATTACATCTCTCTTCATGAAAGAAATAAGGTGGTAATGTTCATTGTGCAGGGTCACATGGACAGGGTGAAAAGTAGCCAACAAGGAGTTTATAACAGAAATGGGAGTTTCAAATGGGGGACCAAGTCTTAGTTCTGGTCCCTGAAAAATTATATGACATCTTTCTGTTTGTTTCTTGCTGTTACTTGCATTTGTATGTAAGCATACTAAAGTATATTTAACTACTTATTGTGATCAACTAGTCTTATTACTGTATTGTACTAAGTACAATAAATACATCGAGACAACTGCTTCATTTAATATGCTTTCTATTATATTTTGCTTTAGGATCTACAAGCATGCAACACAGATGCTATCAGCTCTCTATGGCAAATTCACAAAGCTTGTTTACTGTTACACTCATATTTATACCAAAAAGTTTGATATTTTTTCTCAGAGTCTGATGTATAACAATTCTTTCTTTGTCCTTTGTTCCCTTGTCCTTGGTTCTCTGTAGTTTGATGATCCATGGAAACGCAGTCTTGCATTATCTGAAACTTGATGTTCTAACTTTATCTTGCTTGATGTTACATCTCTTTACTTTGAAGATGTCCTTCCAGCTGCCATCTGTGCAATTATTTTTGAAGACTTTGTTTCTTAGTAACATACTCCTTTACATGAATGCCAACAATCTAACTAAGCTATATATACTTGCCAGCACACTTACTATTTTTTTCATGCTATACTATTTCTAAATTAACCCTTTATATTTCATATCATTCTTGCAGCTTTTTATTCAAGCTAATAATCATGCTAGCAACAGATTGAAAAGACAGTGTATACTAAAATTCTTTCACTTCCCCATTTTTTTTTTATTTGTTTGAGGAACGGATTAAACTTCAGTTAAAGAAAATACTGCATTTGTTTATTTACAATCATAACTTGTTGAGTTATTTCAACTCTTTGTAACCTGCAGCATATAAAATAATTTCAAGCTGTCATTATTATTATAACACCAAAGACTACCAACACTGGATGTATTAAGCTTCTGTTTTTGTCTTTTACTATTAACACTGGGTTATTTAAAACCACACATACAGACTGTGGTGCCACTTTAACAAACATTTTGAAATTTGAAGGCAATATTGCCCATTTATACTAAATTGTAATCTGTCTAGTAAAGATACTTGTAATGACTTACTAAATAGTAGGAGTCACTTGTGCTTGTAAATGTACAATCTGTGAGATGTTTTGTTTTACTAATTTTTATAGCAAGCTCTTTTAAATCAGCATTTGGTATCTTTAAAACTTGGAAATGTAATATATTGTTGTCCTATCATAGTACAAGTGGATGGTATTTCTACCTTTTGATTTGTATGAAGTACTGGCCTGTTACCTAAAATGGTAAATATTTTAACCCATGGTCCTTTTTCTTGTATTACTGTGTTGTTTATACAAATAAACAGAGTATTGGTAGAAATCATACCCTTTTCTTCCCCTGTTGAGTTTATTTTTTTTGTGTTATTGTCTACACACTGTGACATTTTTACATGATGTCTTTTCTTGTCAGAACTGTTACATTTTTGAGGTAATGTACAGCATCTAATAGAGAGAGAGATGTTTACTGAAATGTTTGTCAGTCTTTGATTTTTTTCTACTTTTATGTATGCCTGAACTTGTTCAGCTAACCATGCTGTTATATTTGTGTTAAATGTTATCCTTCCAAAGGTACATGCTGTATGCTTTTTACAACTGAAATTGTCGTGTTCTATTTTGTGTAGCAATTTCCTAACTAAGTTTTATTAATTCCCTCTGTTTTGAATGATGCAAATGAAATGCAGATGTCTGTGTTGAATGCTGGGTGCCTTGTCTCGCAGCTGCATTTTTATCTATAGTCCTTGAAGCATGTTCCAGACACTGAACATTCAACTTGCCTCAAGCTGCAGAATATATGTATGCTTCTTCTTCTTCTTTTGGCTTTTCCCAGTTAGGGGTCACCACAGTGGATCACCTGTCCGCTCAGGATTGTCAGTAGAGTTTTACGGTGTCAAGTTGCAGCCTGGCGTCCAACATTCCACAAAAGGCACACACATGCACGCACTCACACCTAGGGCCAATTTAGAGTGCCCAATCCACCTACAGCATGTCTTTGGGATGTGGGAGGAAACCGGAGCACCTAGAGGAAATCCACACAACCACAGGGAGGACATGCAAACTCCGCACAGAAGGCACCCCAGCCGAGGATCGAACAGGAGAACCTCTTGCTGTGAGGTGGCAACATTAACCAGTGCACCACTGTGGCCGCCCTATGTATGCTACCAAACAGAAATACATATATTTAACTAAGTATATTATTTCTACATATATTACAGCAACAGATATGTATAGGCATCTAACAAGCAAATAGATGTGCACATGCATTTATACATTTTTCACAGTATACATTCCCTCTGTTTTATTTTAAATCCAAAACTGTCTATATTAGCTTCAGGCCAGTTATTTTACATTAAGAAGGATTGCAGTCTTCACTCTTGTGGGAGGGGAGGCTGGACTCTGCCCTTCTGAGCAGGGAATTTCTGGTTAAAGGCTTATAGTGTCTGCATATTCTAACTGTTTCTTACTGAAATTGGTACACCTTGTTTGCTGTAGCATAGACTAGATCCAGGCCTGCTGAATCTAGCTTTGTTTGTATGCTTGTTGTTTGTTTAGTTCCCTGAAACACTAATTCCACCTAAAACGCGGCCTTTTAGCACTTCTGTGGATCCCTAGTGATATCTGCATTGCTTACTGTACTTATTTCCTTGTTTCGCTTGAAAGAAAGTTACTGTTTGTCGTTTTTGCATTTAAGTTACCTGTAACACATTGCATTTAAGTTACCTGGCACTTGCTCGCTAAAGCAATTATATAAGTCAGCTCTAAAAAATTAAAAGCACTACACCCTCACAAACCCTCACAAACTCCCCTTGAGTACCTTGTTCCCCACTGGCCCCTTTTTTTCAATTATAAAGGAATTCCCAATACTATTCTAGCATGTCCAATGGTCAGTTGTCAATCTCCTCTCCGGTCCAGCTGGTGAATCTGGGAATCTTGAGGCAATATTACAACTGCCTCATGTACACAGACAACCCTCTCCTCCTCCCAACAAATTCCAACACATGTGAGAGATGCAACCATATAGCCAAACTGGAGGCTAAGCTCTCTCAACTCAGTACTGGCGTAACCAGTCAGGAGGAGAAGGAAACCACACTCACTACAATTCCAGTCTCACATAGACCTACCACGACAACAAACCAAACACATAAACACACAAAAACATACTCGGAGGCTCTAAATAAAAATCTGCCTAAGCAGCAGAGACCTCCAAAGCAAACACCCAAGCAACTGCTACCCCAAAACAAAACACGTGCAACACATAGCTCACAAAGCCAGTGTGCCGAACAGTCACAGCCCTTAAGGCTAAACAACACACCTGATACACTTGTAATAGGTGACTCTATCGTCAGGCACACTGACGTCCCACTCACCAGGCTGAACAAGGCGAAGGTCACGGTGAGCTGCCTGTCGGGCGCTAGGATCCGCCACATAACACAAGCCCTCAGGTCACTCCAAGGCAAGTACAAATATGACTCAGTCATTGTCCATGCTGGTGTGAATGACCTGAGACGTACCTCCCTGGACTACATGAAAAGAGACATAGAGGAGCTCTCTGAGCATGTAGCCCAGGCTGATATGACCCTGACCTTGAGTAGCATCTTACCCTCACCAAGAATGATGCCACAATATGAAGACAAGATGATCAATTTCAACAATTGGCTTAAGTGTCAGCCTGGGATGACATGCTCGACAAGCCACGATGCTTCGCTAGGGACGGCTTGTACCTGTCACCCCTGGGCTTTCGGATATTGGCAAAGGCTCTTGCTACCCCTATAGTGCCTTTTTTAGGCAAGGCTCAAAAGATAAACCCACCTCCATAGGTATCACAAGGGATAAGAAACTAAGAGTAATGCTACTCAATGCCAGAAGTCTAAACCTCAAGATGCACGCACTCGAAACTCTCCTTAGCATGGAGAACATCGATATCTGTGCAGTAACAGAAACCTGGTTCAAGGCTCCCGAGAGCACCCCAGCACTACCAGGTTATACCTCATACCATGCTTTTTGGCCCCAAAACATGGACCGAACCACAAAAGGAGGGGGAGTATCAATATTCGTCAAAGATACCCACACTTCCAGGTTGGTGGCACAGCACGAAGCATCAGAAACTATCTATGTGCAACTAACTGTGGGTAAAACTGCCTTCCAGTTTATAGCCTGCTACAGACCACCCTCCCAAACACAGGCACCCCACTCGGCCTTCCTGAGAATACTGGAAAATATGAAGGTCTCTCCAAACACCATTATATTGGGCGACTTCAACTACCCAAACATAGACTGAGAGCATTACTCTAGCTCCAGCACCCTAGCCCAAAGGTTCCTAGAATTTATAAACTCAAATGCTATGGAACAACTTGTTACCACTCCCACAAGAGGGGAAAACATACTGGACCTGATCATCACCAACATGGGGACACTATGCTCCAGACCAGAAGTGTATCCCTCACTGGTAAGATCAGACCATAAACTAATCTCACTGGATATTCACATCCCGACCCCACCCCCTGCCCAGAAAACCACAGTGAAAAACTTCTCTAAAGCAAATTTCACATGCCTCAAAACTGAGGCGAAATCCATCAAAGCCCCTGGGCCTGTGGAAAATACGGCCCAGACCGCAGAATCCTTTATAAATGCGTTCTATGAACACCTTCAGGAATGCATGGATCATGCAATCCCAAATAAAACCAAGACCCAATCCTCCAAAGGCAGGCGTCCTGTCTTGTGGACCCCAGCCATAAACAAACTATACAATAGAAGGAGGAAGCTACTACATGATTGAGCAAAATCCCAAAAAGGGAAGGCATCTCTGATCAGTATTAGCAAAAAACTACGGGCACTCATAAAATCGTCTAAGGCCAGCTTCGAGAGAAAAATTGCACAGGACACTAAGGATAATCACAAGGCTTTCTTTAGTTATGTTAGGAACCTGGGTGGGAATTCCCAGATATGCTCAAAATTAGTCCAAAATGACAAAAAATACACCGAGCCCACAGACATTGCCAACATCCTAGCTGACAGGTTCAGTGCAAACTTCTCCCCCCCCCTCCCCAACAAAAGGGCAAATATCTATCCCAACAGAGTGCTGCCCCCCTGACATCTCAGATGCTCAGGTAAGAGCCGCCCTCTCCAAAGCAAAAAACACAGCATCAATGGGACCAGATGGTGTCCCGGGCTGCATCCTACATGAACTCCAAGAAGAGCGAAACCCAAACATAAAACTACTGTTCAATCTTAGCCTTACTACAGGATATGTACCCAAAGAGTGGTGTACAGTAACAGTGGTCCCTCTCCACAAAGGTGGTGCCTCAATGGATCCTGGA
Source organism: Protopterus annectens (assembly GCF_019279795.1). Taxonomy (NCBI): domain Eukaryota; kingdom Metazoa; phylum Chordata; order Ceratodontiformes; family Protopteridae; genus Protopterus; species Protopterus annectens. The sequence goes on along the minus strand of NC_056744.1, from coordinate 433,695,023 downwards.
AACTATCGCCTCATAAGCCTGACTAGCTTGGTCTGCAAAGCTATGGAAAGGACCATCATGGACCTCATAAATAAAGATATTGGGGACCTACAGACACTGGATCCTACCCAGTTTGGCTTTGTTAAGGGCAGATCCTGCCTCTTAAACCTGGTCGATTTCTTTGAAACAGTCACCAAGGCCATTGACGAGGGGAAGGTGGTCCACACAGCCTACCTGGACCTCGCAAAAGCCTTCGATACAATACCCCACTCGGGCATTACAGATAAGCTCACCAGCTTAAATATAAACCCCTATGTCACTAGATGGGTTGCAAACTGGCTCAAGGACAGAACCCACATGGTTAGAATTGCTGGAGCCATGTCAGACTCCAAACCAGTTACAAGTGGCATCCCACAAGGCTCATTCCTGGGACCTCTCTTGTTCGGTATATATTTCTCTGCGCTACAGGCCAACACGGAAGGACTGTGGCTGACCAAGTTCACAGATGACTGCAAACTGGGCGCCATAATCAACTCTCCAGCCGACACAAGCATCCTCCAAAAGGGCCTCATAGAAACAGACAACTGGTGCCAGAGCCATGGCCTCAAGCTAAACGCCAAAAAGTGTATAGTCATCCCCTTTGGCAAAAACAAAGTGCCCACAAATTACCACATAGGTGGTAATCCATTAAGTACAGAAGAAGTCATTAGGGACCTGGGGACCCAAGTTGATAGCAATCTCTCATTTGACAACCACGTGGCCAAAGTGGTTAGAAAAACATTTTATATAACCCACCTAATCATGAAGTGATTCACATCTAGATCAGCGGAGGTCATCGTGCCTCTTTACTCATCCCTCATCAGGCCCATAATTGAGTACAATGCCCCTTTTGGGATGTACCTTACCAGACACCTGCAGCAACTGGAAAGACCCCAAAAGTACCTCACCAAGAGGATCAAAGGGCTCAAACAGATGCCATATGCTGCCCGGTTAAAGAAACTCCAGCTCTACTCAGTGGCATACCGCCTGCTCAGAGGCGATCTGTGCCTGACGTATAAAGCCATGTCCATCCCGGAATTAATGGACATGCTGCACCTCAGAAAATCCAAATCCAATCGAGCCACGCTCGAGAGACTTGAACCTCAGCACTGAAATAAATAGGACATGCTGGAGGGACAGATTCATAACCCAGAGGCTCCCTTCACTCTGGAATAAAATCCCAGTCCAGGTTAGGCAGAGTCCCACATTGACTCTCTTCAATAGGAATCTTGATGAGTGGATGGGAGATCGTAGGTTTACCCCGGCTATCACTTCTGTGTCACTGTTAGACAGAGGCACAGTATACTAACCTCAAAAAAAGGCATAGCAAAATTAATTTAAAATGGGTGGCGAAAGCCAAACACACTCTGGCTAGGCTTATAAATGCCCTAGGGCAGATAGCCTAGTATGAACCTATGAACCTATGAACCATTAGTATGTGCTTTTTAATCAAGTTATATTGGTACTAATTAGAAACACATTGGGAAACAAAACCTTTAGTTTTCTTTTAATACAGCAAGTTAACACAGTTTTATATTGTCAACACAGTGATGACAACCATTACTATTAGAATTGGATTAATCTGAATATGACTCTATACAGTGATGTCCTATACAGTAATTTATTGACAATGCTTGAGGATTTTATTGCAAATGCATTGCAGTTTTGTTTTTTTGAAAAAAAAAACACATATGCCACAAATGTCAAGCTTTGACTTGTTACTCTATTTATATAGATAAACCATTTACTATATACACTTGCTTGTACAGATTGTTATTGCATTTGTATATATATGGCTGTAATGTACACTCAGTCCATTTTCTAAACTTAGCATTAAACTGAAGCCTGCTAATTGCATTACTTGAAACATTAAAATGTATTTTTGGTATTACCACTTTGTACCTTTACTTGAGTCTTTTTTGCAGTACTGTTTACACAGTTAGTGTAAAATTGAAAGTATGCCATTCCCCCTTGTAGTATACATCATTTTATTGCAATATTGTTTGTTTGCTTTATGCTGTGAGAATTGAATGTATGCTTGCCCTTTAGCTGTTACCTAGACTGTGACATTTTGCTCAATTTTTTGGCCATTTTCAGAAGCAGAAAATATTTTTATAAAGCCTTTGCTGTTGCCTATACATTCAAAGTTGTAGTAGGAATCACTTTTACTCATTTTGAAAAGACGTTTCCTGTTACTACTAGCTATTTGTACCCTTCTTTTTTGTAAAGGAACCTGCATAATTTATTTTAACTGCATACCATAGCCCATGTACTGACTGTACTCGGTCTAGTATTTACTTGCAAACAGATTATACAATTACCAAACAGGATTTTTGTAGACTTTCGTGCTTTTTGCTTAATGCTATATGTGAATACTTAACAATAATGTTTTAGAAAAACGTAAGCAGTTTGGCCCGATGACCAGTCTTGTTTCCTTGACCTTATAAATTTCAGTACCAGTAACATTTTATCTTTTACAACATTCCTTGTAACTACCCATTCCAGCCTGGAAATATTTGAGCTACTTTTTTCTTTCTGCGCATTCCAGACACTTAACCCTTAACTCATTTAGCACTTACTCATACCTTCAGTCATTCGTTAATATACTTGCAACTTGATATTAGAATGCAGTTGCAAAACTCTTAATTTGCCTAACTATGCATAATATTGTTTTTGAATTTTGTTTTTGCTGGTGTCTGAGCTATTTTTATGCTATTATACAATTACAAAATATTGTAAGAAACAAAAGAGATATTGACTTAACTAACACATGCTTAAAACAGATATATTTATATGATTTACATTTGCAGTTGCCTGACTTTTTCTGCACTTTAGATGAAAAGAAATACATGCATGTTTCCTTCTATGTGGCACACCTCATCACGAAGGGCTTTTCATCCAGAAAAAAGGAGGTCATTGTCCCACTGTACTCATCCCTCATTAGACCCATTATAGAATACAACGCCCCATTTGGTATGTACCTCTCAAGACATCTGCAACAACTGGAAAGGCCTCAGAAATACCTCACTAAAAGAATCACAGGCCTAAAGCAGATGCCCTACGCTGACCGCCTTAAAAAACTCCAGCTATACTCTGTCGCATATCGTCTACTCAGAGGCGATCTCTGCTTAACATACAAGGCCATGTCAAACCCAGAGCTGTTGGACATACTACACTTAAAGAAATCCCAATCCCTCAGAGCTACACGCTCCAGGGATCTAAACCTTGTCATCACAATAAACAAAACATGCTGGAGGGATAGGTTCCTGACCCAGAGACTCCCAGACTCTGGAATAGATTGCCCATACATGTCAAGCAGAGTGCCTCTTTGGACCTCTTCAAGAGGAACCTTGACGATTGGATGGGAGAAAGGAAATTCACCCCAGGGATCACGTCAGTCGCCCTGCTAGACAGGGGTCCAGGAAAGTAAATAATGTGGGAAGAAATAGCCAGGGAATTGTTATGGCTAGGCTTGTATAGGCCCTAGGGCTGATAGCCTAATACCAACCTATGAACCTATGAACCTATGTCAGTCTTGTGTCGTCATGTCTTTTCTGTGTTTAACTACTCTCATTTGATTTCTATGCCCTAGAACTGTTTTGTTATTTGAAATGGTTTGAAAATCACCATTTAAGTGCCTTGCTTTAACTGAATGAAAGTTTGTGCTGTGTACCCTTAACCATTTTCTAAAAGTAGAACAGTACATCGTAAATTATTTTTTCTCAGCGTGGTTGACTGCTGTTGCTTTAACTTTTTACTAACCAGATTATATTTGTCAGTATTCTGTTCTGCTGACTTTAAAGCTCTTATGCACTTCTGAAAAAGTGTTTGCTTATGTTGTTTGAACTTTTTGAACTCACTCTGACTGTGTCTTAGAAGTTTATTAAATCTTTTTGTCAGTTTACCATGAACCTTATCACTGTTCTTATCTGTTTTGTAATGTGCAATGGTTTTATGCCACTTTTGCCTATCTAGCAAGATGTACAAAAGATTCTGTAAGTAACTAGCTTGACTGATATTGTAACTCTGAAATTAACATTTTACATTTGGTGACAGGACATAATGCATCTGGTTGTTTACCATTACTTTTATGACATTGCACACAGAAAGCAGTTTCATATAACTTGCACAATAAACGTTTACTGTCATACAAATGATGTTGCTGTTTAAGATACCAGTCAAATGTACATAAAGCATTGACACGAACTTTAGCTAGTAAAGTAATACATGTGCTACAGTTATGTTTATACCAATCTTTAAATTCTGACCATGCATGTGCTGGACTGTCATTACTGTCTACCTGGAAGGTAGTTTTACATTTAATACTTTTCTGTCTAATGGCATCCATGCTGTAGAATGAGAAACAAAAAGAGAATTGCCAGTTTCTTTGTGGAAGGTGGCCAAATCTTCAGTTGAGAAAGTGTGGAAAGTCCCTCATTGATTCTCTGAAAAGGAGGTCAAACACAGCTGGCAGATTCAACTGTGTAAACGTGCAGGCCCTGTGGAATTTGCAGAGATGCACTGTTCTGCTACTAGATACTGTACAAAAGAAAGAGGCAAACGTTTGCACTGGAACAGAATGTACCAACTGAATAAAATTAAAAAAAAGCTGTAGTTGTCACAATAAGAAACCATTTGGTCTGTCAACTGTGGCTCGCCATTGAATAATTATATGATGTCTTTCTGTTTCTTGCTGTTACTTGCATTTGCATGCAAGCATACTAAAGTATATTTAACTAGTTATTGTGGTCAACTAATCTTATTCCTATATATGTACTAAGTACAATAAATACACCAAGATAACTGCTTCAATTAATACGCTTTCTATTACATTTTCCTTTTAGATCTACAAGCATGCAACACGGATGCTGTCAGCTCTCTAAGGCAAATTCCCAAAGCTTGTTTACTGTTACACTCATATTTATATCAAAAAGTCTGATATTTTTTCTCAGAATCTGATGTATAACAGTTCTTTCTTTGTATAACAGTTTTCTTTTGTTCCCTTGTCCTCGGTTCTTTGTAGTTTGATGATCCATGGAAACTCAGTCTTACATTATCTGAAACATGGTGTTCCAGCACTATCTGAAACCTGATGTTACATCTCTTTACTTCATTGTTGTCCTTCCAGCTGCCATCTGAGCAGTTATTTTTACAGACTTTGTTTCTCAATAACATACTCTTTTACATGGATGCCAAAATCTAACTAAGCTATATATGCTAGCCAGCACACTTACTATTTTTTGCATTTTATACTATTTCTAAATTAACCCTTTATATTTCATATCATTCTTGCAGCTTTGTATTCAAGCTAATAATCATGCTAGCAACAGTTTGAAAAGACAGTGTATACTAAAATGCTTTCAGTCCTTACAAATGACAGGAAAGCTTATGAAGTGACTGAAGAAATAAATATGGTGAATTCCATGCTAAGGCAATGACAGAAGAGGCATACTGAACAAACTTAGGATATAAATGCCCCAAAGCCCTAGAGGGAAATGCAAGTAAGGGTAGTGAGCATAATATCTGAGGTCAGAGACTATGAAAGAGAGAAGCAGCTGAGAGCCAGGACTAGCCAAGTAGTTTTGTAAACATTGGTGCTACATGATTTAGTCACATTGACTAATGTTGATGTGACACCCTAACCCCATGTAAAATGGAAAAAAAAGAACAAAGACATTTTCTTTTATTTGTTTCAAGGGACAGCTCTTATTAATTACCATATCAAAACACTACTAGGCAAAATCTTAATCTAAACCCTTACAGAGTCCCAGAAGCAAGCAGTCTGAAAGGAGATTAAAAAAAAAGCTGAAGCGAGGAGCAACAGAGGAGTCAACTAGTGGCTTTAATACTCATGGTGTACTTAATCCTGGATGGGACAGTCCAATTTTGTTATGATTACAGAAAACTCACAGTATATCCAGATCTATGATTTATACTATGCCCTGGGTGGATGAGTTGACGGACAAGATAGGAAAGGTTAGGTTTATAACTACCCAGGATTTGTAAAAGGGTTACTGGCAAATCCTTTAAACAATGAGGCAAACCAGGAAATCACATTATTTATGGCAGATGCACTGCTTCAGTGTCCCATCCTCCCCTTTTGTCTAAATGGAACTCTGACCACATTTCAGAGATTACTGGACTGTTTGCTGAAGTCTCAGCAGTTCTGTACTACAGTCTCTCTGGATGATACAATCATCTACTCAGAATATTGAGATTCACATTTTCCCAAAGGTTAAGTGGTATTTGTACTAAAGTAGGTCAGGCTTACTACTAAGAATCCAAAATGCAAAGTAGGAATGGCTGAAGTCAGATACCTTGGTTTCATAACTTAGAGAGGGTTGCTCAAACTCTTACCCCTAAAAATAATAGCTGTGAATGAATGAATGAATAACCAGTTCCCCATGCAAAAAACAGCTAAAAACTGTTTTAGACCCTGTAGGGTATTCAGTTTGCTTCAATAGCAGATCCCTTCAACCTAACCAAGTGGTAGCTAGCTGAATAGGTCAGGTGGACACCAGACGTTGAGAAGAGTTTTCAAAGATTTAATCAGATTCTTTGTACTAAACCAATTCAAATGTTAATTGACATCTCCAAACCTTTCATTGTGTACACATATGCTTTAGATTTTGGTCAGGGGATAGTGCTAACCAATAAGTCACAAAATTAGGAAAATTTGATCTGCTAACCAGGAACTGAATGATGCTGAGATCAGATACTCTGCAACAGAGAGACAGAGCGAGAGAAAATATGCCTAGCTATTAAGTGGGCATTTGGGCCTCTACTTTATTATCTGTTAGGTAGGGAATTCACTCTCATTGCAGATAACATCACTCTTCAATGGCTAAACCAGATGCAGGAAGGCAATATGAAACTCTGCAGGTGTGCTCTGGCACTTCAGCCATTCCACTTTCACACTCAGTACCAGCTTGGGTTCACTAGCACTATGAGCACTGTCTGTCTAGGGCTCACCAGTATTCCTGCAGGCTGAAAGTCAATGGGTTCAAGCTGGGCTGGGTCATCTGTAACATAGCATGGTGGTTCCAATAGAACAATGTCTGACGGATAGGAAATTAGGCATAAGTAAGGATGTTTAGAAATAGACTTTAGTGGAATACCTAGTAGTGGGGGAGAGCACATTATAGGCAAGGAATAGGGGCTAGATGAGATATCTGCAGCTTAGGTAATAGAAGTTAGCTATGCATATGCACCTTTCTAAAGACTGGATAAACTAGTATGGCAGCAATTGTTGGAGTCTGGAGCATCTTGGTGACTGGAGAGTCAAGATGAAAACAGGGCAGTTGTTACTAAGGGGTGTAGCTGTGGAACTGTGATTGCCAATGAAAGTCCTGGTAACAGAGATTTGTAATTGCTTAGCTAGAGATTTGCTTATTCAATATTTTATTTTCTTCATCAGTGGAGGCCCAGGTGACAAAAGACTTTGTATTGTTTGATTTGTCCATAGCTGACTATATAGCTATCCATCATGTATGGCAAAGTGGTGCAGCAGATAGTGTTGCCACCTCACAACAAGAGCTTCTCCAGTTTGATTCTAGGCTGGGGGTCCTTCTGTGTGGAGTCTGTATGTCTTCACTGTGTTCTTGTGGGTTTTATCCGGGTGATCCAGTTTCCTTCCACATTCCAAAGACATGCAGTAGGTGGTTTGGACAGTCTAATTTGGCCATAGATGTGAGTATTGTGTGAAGTGTGTGGTATGGAAGATCAACTGTAGCAGGACTAGCCACCCTGCGTTGTGATCCTTGGCTCTAGTTGATTGTCACTGTAGAAGTGATACCCTGACCCCATGTGTAAAAAAATAGGAAAAGGGGGTTGTGAATGGATGGATGGATTTGTCCATAGCTGAGAAAGTCTTTTCTTTCTGACAGACTTTTATCTTTGAATGATAGTTTAACTGGAGGGTGCTGTTAAGACTGACAGTTCTGGCAAATTGTATTGTGCATCTGAACTGAGTTCTATTGTTAAAGTAGCTTATTAATCAAACTGTTTACTTTAGCAAAAGTGAATTTCTGTTTTTATTTCACCTTTTCATACATTTTGGTTCAATTTCTGGCAAAGTTAACCTGCTTTATGTTTTATTAACTCATTCTAAGCCTTCTGGTTTAAACACTTGGGCTTCGGATCAGTTGTTTTTCACTGAGAGGGTTTGTGGTCTGCACTGTAGTGGCAGAACAGGTAGCTTACATCCTTCTAGGTTGGGAACTGCTGATTGAGGGCTCAGTGTCTGTTATTCTAAAAGTGTATTAATTCTGGTTTAAGCACTTAGGCTTTCAGGCCAGTTATTTTACATTAAGAGGGTTCGTGGTCTGCACTCTTGTGGGAGGAGAGGCTGGACTCTGCCCTTCTGAGCTGGGAATTTCTGATTGAAGGCTTATAGTGCATGCATATCTGAACTGCTTCTTACTGAAGTTGGTGCGCCTTGTTTGCTGTGGCATAGACTGGATTCGGGCCTGCTGGATCTAGCTTTGTTTGTGTAACTTGAGCACTAATCCAGGCATTCTCTAAAGTATTCAATTGTATTTATTACTGCTTGGTAGTAACTTGATTAAAGTTTAGCTGTCATTCTAAGTCTTTTGGATTAAGCACTTGGGCTCCAGACCAGTTGTTTTACATTAGGAAGGTTTGTGGCATGCACTGTGGTGGCAGGACAGGTAGCTTTCATCCTTCTAAGTTGGGAACTGCTGATTGAGAGCCCAGTGTCTGTTATTCTTAAAGTGTATTAGTTCTGGTTTAAGCACTTAGGCTTTCAGGCCAGTTATTTTACATTAAGAGGGTTCGTGGTCTGCACTCTTGTGGGAGAAGAGGCTGGACTCTGCCCTTCTGAGCTGGGAATTTCTGGTTAGAGGTTTATAGTGCCTGAATATTTGAACTGTATCTTACTGAAATTGGTACACCTTGTTTGCTGTAGCATAGACTATATCCAGGCCTGCTGAATATAGCTTTGTTTATATACTTGTTGTTTGTTTGCTTGTTATTTCCCTGGAACGCTAATTCCACCTAATACGCGGCTTCTCAGCTTCTGTGGCTCACTAGTGATATCTGCATTGCTTACTGTACTTATTTCCTTGTTTCACTTGAAAGAAAGTTACTGTTTGTCGTTTTGCATTTAAGTTACCTGTAACACATTGCACTTAAGTTACCTGGCACTTGCTCACTAAAGCAATTATATAAGTCAGCAGTAAAATTAAAAGCACTACACCCTCACTCCCCACTGGCCCTGGTTTTCAATTATTAAGGAATTCCCAATATTATTCTAGCATGTCCAAAGGTCAGTTGTCAATCTCCTCTCGGTCCAGCTGGTGAATCTGGGAATCTTGAGGCAATGTTACAACTGCCTCATGTACACAGACAACCCTCTCCTCCTCCCAACAAATTCCAACACATGTGAGAGATGCAACCATATAGCCAAACTGGAGGCTAAGCTCTCTCAACTCAGTACTGGCATAACCAGTCAGGAGGAGAAGGAAACCATACTCACTACAATTCCAGTCTCACATAGACCTACCACGACAGCAAACCAAACACATAATCACACAAAACATACTCGGAGGCTCTAAATAAAGATCTGCGAAGCAGCAGAGACCTCCAAAGCAGACACCCAAGCAGCCGCTACCCCAAAACAAAACACGTGCAACACATATCTCACAAAGCCAGTGTGCCAAACAGTCACAGCCCTTAAGACTAAACAACACACCTGATACACTTGTAATAGGTGACTCTATCGTCAGGCACACTGACTTCCGCTCACCAGGCTGAACAAGGAGAGGGTCACGGTGAGCAGCCTGTCGGGTGCTAGGATCCGCCACATAACACAAGCACTCAGGTCACTCCAAGGCAAGTACAAATATGACTCAGTCATTGTCCATGCTGGTGTGAATGACCTGTGGCGTACCTCCCTGGACTACATGAAAAGAGACATAAAGGAGCTCTCTGAGCATGTAGCCCAGGCCGGTATGACCCTGACCTTGAGTAGCATCTTACCCTCACCAAGAATGATGCCACAATATGAAGACAAGATGATCAATTTCAACAATTGGCTTAAGTACTGGTGTCATTCAAAGGGGATCCAATGCCTGTCAGCTTGGGATGATATGCTCGACAAGCCACGATGCTTCGCTAGGGACGGCTAGCACCTGTCACCCTGGGCTTTCGGATATTGGCAAAGGCTCTTGCTACCCCTATAGTGCCTTTTTTAGGCAAGGCTCAAAAGACAAACCCACCTCCATAGGTATCACAAGGGATAAGAAACTAAGAGTAATGCTACTCAACGCCAGAAGTCTAAACCTCAAGATGCACTCGAAACTCTCCTTAGCATGGAGAACATCGATATCTGTGCAGTAACAGAAACCTGGTTCCCGAGAGCACCCCAGCACTACCAGGTTTTACCTCATACCATGCTTTTCGGCCCCAAAACTTGGACCGAACCACAAAAGGAGGGGAGTATCGATATTCATCAAAGATACCCACACCTCCAGGTTGGTGGCAAAGCACGAAGCATCAGAGACTATCCATGTGCAACTAACAGTGGGTAAAACTGCCTTCCAGTTTATAGCCTGCTACAGACCACCCTCCCAAACCCAGGAACCCCACTCGGCCTTCCTGAGAACACTGGAAAATATGAAGGTCTCTCCAAACACCATTATATTGGGCGACTTCAACTACCCAAACATAGACTGGGAGCATTACTCTAGCTCCAACACCCTAGCCCAAAGGTTCCTAGAATTTATAAACTCAAATGCTATGGAACAACTTGTTACCACTCCCACAAGAGGGGAAAACATACTGGACCTGATCATCACCAACATGGGGACTCTATGCTCCAGACCAGAAGTGTGTCCCTCACTGGTAAGATCAGACCATAAACTAATCTCACTGGATATTCACATCCCGACCCCACCCGCTGCCCAGAAAACCACAGTGAAAAACTTCTCTAAAGCAAATTTTACAGGCCTCAAAAGTGAGGTGGAATCCTTCAAAGCGCCCAGGCCTGTGGAAAATACAGCCCAGACCGCAGAATGCTTTAGAAACGCATTCTATGAACACCTTCAGGAATGCATGGATCATCGATCCCAAATAAAACCAAGACCCAATCCTCCAAAGGCAGCCGTCCTGTCTGGTGGACCCCACCCATAAACAAACTATACAATACAAGGAGGAAGCTACTAAATCATAAAGCAAAATCCCAAAAGGGAAGGCAGCACTGATCAGTTTTAGCAAAAAACTACGGGCACACATAAAATTGTCTAAGGCCAGCTTCGAGAGAAAAATTGCACAGGATACTAAGGATAATCACAAGGCTTTCTTTAGTTATGTTAGGAACCTGGGTGGTAATTCCCAGATATGCTCAGAATTAGTCGAGAATGAGAAAAATACACGAACCCACAGACATTGCCAACATCCTAGCTGACAGGTTCAGTGCAAACTTCTCCCCCCCCTCCCCACCAAAAGGGCAAATATCTATCCCAGCAGAGTGCTGCCCCCCTCATCTCAGATGCTCCCGTAAGAGCCGCCTCTCCAAAGCAAAGGACACAGCATCAATGGGACCAGATGGTGTCCCGGGCTGCGTCCTACATGAACTCAAAGAAGAGCTAAACCCAAACATAAAACTACTGTTCAATCTCAGCCTTACTACAGGATATGTGCCCAAAGAGTGGCGTACAGCAACAGTGGTCCCTCTCCATAAAGGTGGTGCCTCGACGGATCCTGGAAACTATCGCCCCATAAGCCTGACTAGCTTGGTCTGCAAAGCTATGGAAAGGATCATCATGGACCTCATAAATAAAGATATTGGGGACCTACAAACACTGGATCCTACCCAGTTCGGCTTTGTTAAGGGCAGATCCTGCCTCTTAAACCTGGTTGATTTCTTTGAAACAGTCACCAAGGCCATTGACGAGGGAAGGTGGTCCACACAGCCTACCTGGACCTCAAAAGCCTTCGATACAATACCCCACTCGAGCATTATAGATAAGCTCACCAGCTTAAATATAAACCCCTATGTCACTAGATGGATTGCAAACTGGCTCAAGGACAGAACCCACATGGTTAGAATTGCTGGAGCCATGTCAGACTCCAAACCAGTTACAAGTGGTGTCCCACAAGGCTCAGTCCTGGGACCTCTCTTGTTCGGTATATATTTCTCGGAGGTACAGGCCAACACGGAAGGACTGTGGCTGACCAAGTTCGCAGATGACTGCAAACTGGGTGCCATAATCGACTCTCCAGCCGACACAAGCATCCTCCAAAAGGGCCTCATAGAAACAGACAACTGGTGCCAGTGCCATGGCCTCAAGCTAAATGCCTAAAGTGTATAGTCATCCCTTTGGCAAAAACAAAGTGCCCACAAATTACCACATAGGTGGAAATCCATTAAGTACAGAAGAAGTAATTAGGGACCTGGGGACCCAAGTTGATAGCAATCTCTCATTTGACAACCACGTGGCCAAAGTGGTTAGAAAAACATTTTATATAGCCCACCTAATCATGAAGGGATTCACATCTAGATTAGGGGAGGTCATCATGCCTCTTTACTCATCCCTCATCAGGCCCATAATTGAGTACAATGCCCCTTTTGGGATGTACCTTACCAGACACCTGCAGCAACTGGAAAGACCCCAAAAGTACCTCACCAAGAGGATCAAAGGGCTCAAACAGATGCCATATGCTGCCCGGTTAAAGAAACTCCAGCTCTACTCAGTGGCATACCGCCTGTTCAGAGGCGATCTGTGCCTGACGTATAAAGCCATGTCCAACCCGCAATTAATGGACATGCTGCACCTCAGAAAATCCAAATCCCATCGAGCTACACGCTCGAGAGACTTGAACCTCAGCACTGAAATAAATAGGACATGCTGGAGGGACAGATTCATAACCCAGAGGCTCCCTTCACTCTGGAATAAAATCCCAGTCCAGGTTAGGCAGAGTCCCTCATTGACTCTCTTCAAGAGGAATCTTGATGAGTGGATGGGAGATCGTAGGTTTACCCCGGGTATCACTTCTGTGTCACTGTTAGATAGAGGCACAGTATACTAACCTCGAAAAAGGGCATAGCAAAATAAATTTAAAATGGGTGGCGAAAGCTAAACACATTCTGGCTAGGCTTATAAATGCCCTAGGGCAGATAGCCTAGTATGAACCTATGAACCTATGAACCTATTAAATAAAGCAGCTGTTTTGTGAAAAGATTTGGTGAGTTTGCTGATTGAGATTCCACAGAGTGCAACTTAAAATATTGGAGGACTTTTCAGTCAGCACTTATGTAGACAATGTATAAGAAAACGATTAGTCATAAGGATGATATATATATATATATATATTCCTTGGGAGTAAGAAGGAAAGGGAACATTTATTGTGTTGCTACTTTGCCATAAATGGTCCATATTTACATGAAGCTATGGGGGGGTGCAGAAGTGGAGAAAGCATCCGGGGCCACTGACTCCATAATAGTACAGTATTCTGGGGCCACTAACTCCATAATAGTGCAGTTTTCTGGGGCCACCGACTCCATAACAGTGCAGTATGATGAACAGCAGATGCAAAATGTGCAGAGAAGGGAATGAATCTGGAGGAGGAAGTAGAATTGGCAGTGATGGACCAGACCCTGTACAAGAAGCAAGAGGTGGGAAAGAGAATGTTGAGAGGCAGGAAGATGGCAGGAACCACAATCATTGTCAGCCACAGTTACAGACTAACCATGAGAAGGAGCACAGACAAACTAAGAATGACAAAATTGCTGTATGAATTGACCTGAGACTTACTAGAACCACTGGACAAGGGATTTCAAGGGGAGACATCAATCCAAGGCTGGTAAATAGAGACAGGCTGTCTCTGAAGGGCATTTAGCAGTTATGAAGTAATTGGTGTGATCTATATATTTTACTGGTATGTTGTGAAACTGAGGATGATGAATAAGAAAAGTTGGCAGAGGTACTGGAAGGCAGTTAGCTGAGAGGATGAAAAAGAAGAACATATATCCTCAGATCAGTGGATGAAGTCTTTTCAGAAAAGGAGTGCACCCATTAGAAATCAACATGCCATTTGCTAACAAGTACGTTCAATGAGGAATGGATTCAGTAAGTTATTGTGCAGCTGATACCTGCCATTTTGTTTTTCTCTCTTTTCACATTCACATATTTTGAGATGTGGGCCTTTCTGACTTATGTAACTGTCCAAATGAGGCAAGAAGTGGATATAGAGGAAAAATAGGTGTTGAAAGATGAAAGAAATGAAGGCAGGTGAGAGTCAGAATATATGATATAATGAAAATGTTGGCATTGGAGCAATGACAGGTAATTACCAGCAGCTGAAGATGACGAGGCCATTGTTGGTGGGGAATAATAGTGTGCAAAAATACAATGTTGTTAAAAGTTTGGGTTAATCGGGAATTAGTTAAAACAAAAGTATCAATCTTTGGTATGAGACTTTGGGAGCAGTATATACTGAATATATGTATAGCTCAAGATATGCAAGAGGGATCTAACAATGCCCTTGAAATTGTATCTTGTGGGCTTGTGTTAACTACTTAGAGGGGCGTGCTAAAGTTTCCAGTTAAAAGATTTAGAGAAGATAATGTAATATTTTTTTATTTAATCTCTCTTGGAGAATGTGTGGTACACATATGGTGGAATGTTTTCCTAGGCTATGTGATTTTATAAAAATTTGAAAAATAAAAAAAAAATTAAACTGTTTCTTTTCTTGCAGATTGATTTTTTGTATATGTGTGTGTTAATTGAAGTATATTTGTGTGTATCATTAACCTAATGGTATATTATATTAATCTTGGATGTTTAAAACAAAGGGCCTGCAGGTACTAGGAGACATATAATAAGAGAAGCATTTTTTAAATGCAGAGTATAATGGACAAAAGAATACATAAATTATCAGTTGACCCTCTTTCATGAACTCAGCAATGAAGGACAAACTAACAAATCCAATAAAGAGACAGGATACTGAGTAGATTAATGAGGGAAATGGTAGAGGTAGTTTGTGTGCAGGAGTTGACAAAGTGACAGAAATAGGTAAGATAGAAAAAGGGAAACTGGCTGTTAGGAAGGACTGCATACAGGGAACAAGCAAGAAATAAGGACTGTGGTGAAGGCAGAATGTCTGTGGCAGAAGAATAAAAATTAAGGCAGGATGCTGAGGAACTGTGTGTAGTAAGTAGATGGGAAAGGAACATTTAAGGTACAGAAGTAGCAGTATTATATGTATTTAATAAGGACAGAAACAGAGGTGACTGAGGAATGTATGGCCTATAAGAATGCTTTTACAGAAGGGGAGATAGATTGTTATTAAGAGGTATAATACTGCAATCAGAAAATGACAGATTGTTTGGTAAATTCAAACAGGGTGTCAAGAGTCCTTTCAGGAAGGCCTGAAGAGTTTAGCATTAGTTGAAGTCTGAAGGGTATTATGTTAAGAATTAAGTTTCACTTTTCAAGAGATAACCAAAGGCAGGATAGTAGGTTGAATAGACTCTTAGTTGGTAGGGTGATGGCATGGGAAATAATGTATATTAAGATAAAAAAAAGAGGGCGCTATCTGATCATGCTGTGGTTATATCTGACTGAGCTGCCTGATCAGAAGTAGAAACAAGATGAACATGGAATCCTGAGCATGATGGGATGTCAGGCAGAGAGAGTGGCTACAAAGGATGATGGGGAAGGTGATGGCAGAAAATGGAAATGCTAAGGAGAGGGTAAGTATTAATGAATGGAGTGGTATAAAGGCAGTGTGGAGAAGCAGAATAATTTTTAAAAGATGGAGAGTGGGATGTGAAGGATAAAGGAAGGAAAGCATGCTGGAAGCTAGGATACTGGGGATTCAATTAAGGGCCAAGGGTATAATGAACATAATGGAAGAGGATATAGAGAGTCATGATACAGTTAAAGGAAATGAATGATTCATAAGTGAAAATGGAGCTAACTAGGATAGGGCAACGTGGTGGAAAATAAAGAGGTGGATGTCCACATGTGTTAATGGATGAACGATCAAAAGAAAAAGGAGGAGTGGGTGAAAGGTATTAGAAAGGGATAAAGGAGAGGTAGCACGTATGACTAGAGAGCTTAGGGTAGAATTTAGGGTGTATTATAGAGGCTGCATTTGACAAATGAGTGCATGGGGACAGGTTTTAGGGGGTGAATGTAGATGGCTTTACAGTGAGATCAGAGAGAGCAGTGTGGTGCAGATAGAGGGATGAGGAAGTTGCAGAGGCAATAAAATATTTGAAGAGTGGTAAGGCATGGGGGATCTTAATGGTGGAGTTTTATAAGAAAGTGGGATTACAAGTGAAGAAGCAAATTACTAGGATCATTAATCAGATTTTGAATGAAGTGGCAGTGCCAGATGTTATGCATGAAGCAACAGTTACTGTCTTACACAAGGAAAAGGTGGAAAATGAGGAGCTTTGTAATTATCTGCTGTTATCATAGGAGAGGGACAGGTAGGATTTGTTAAGGAAAGATCATCAGCAGACCACCGGATCGCTTTAATGGATATTCAAAAGTAAATTGGTGGTATAAATGAAGAGTTCCTGGTCCATGTATTAGGATAGACAGTAGGGAATGCAAAATAACTGAATGGGGTATGGGCCCTATGTGTAAACATGGGTGAGGATACTGGTGAATCAGGGATGATCAGAGTGTGACCCTACAGAGATGAACCAGGCAGGGTTTTCACTTATCCCTGAGATTATTTTCAAAAGGAATACTGAGATCAATACAGTGAGTTAGGAACAGAATGAGGAAAGGGTGGATTTTGGAAGCAAAGGCAGTATGTATTGTTTTGTAGACAACGGCATGATTTTGTCAGACAATATAGGGGAAACTGTTAAAATTTAAAATTTAACATTTAGTATATTGACAGAAAGTATAGTTAAGGAAGTTAAAAATATTGAAAAATGGTAACAAATGATAAAGATCTGAGACATTTGGTAAAGAGACAGGTTAAGGTTTCTTATAAAAGTAGAAGAAATCTGGCAGCTATGGTGGTACATAATCATTTTGTACCACCAGAGGTCAGTATATATTTTAATCTGATGAGAAATAGAATGGGAACTACAGCTTGTAAAAAGTGCTCAGTTTGTAAACATATAGTAAACACTTTTTCAAAAATCAATTATATAAGGTTTACATCTAGGGGCTTGTATACGTTCAACACAGAGGGGGTAGTTTATGCCCTAAGATGTAGCTGTACCCATTACTATATAGGAGAAACAGGTAGAGCATTCAAGATCCATCTACAAGAACATATACGGGACATTAAACATCAAAAAATGGATAGTCCCTTAGGACAACACTTTATGACTGCACACAATGCTGAACCAGATTGTTTAGAGGGGAGTATTTTAAAAAAAAATAAAGGTGTCATTGGGAGAAGGCTTATATATTAAAGATAAGTTAATGAAGAAAGAAACTCTTCTTATTTTAAAATATAACACTCTGGAACCCCCATGGGTTAAATAAGGAAATTGGAAATATGTAATTTAATTAATTGCATGATGAGTTAATTGTTTGATTTTATTGAGTACATAAGGTGTGATGCATTGAATGAAATTTGTGCTCATTGTAGGCCTGGTGCCAAAGAGCTAAGTTCGTATTAAATCTTGGTGAAACTGCTTTGTGGTCTTTGACTTTATACATTGTGGTATTTTTTGCTATTTTACTGCTTTCCTGCTGTTTTTTTTTTTTTTGAATATAGAGGAAAATGTTGCCTGGAATTCTGGAGATTTTTGGCAGAGAAATTGGAAAGAGATCAGGGCTGAAATTTTATTTGAAGAAACTGGTGATAGTTAAAGTAGGCAGAAGGATAAGAGACAAAGTAGGATTGTTTATTTAATTTAATTATTTATCCTTTGTTGACTGGCTCAGTCTAGTAGGTGAGCAGCCTCTTTTCGGAAGAGATCTAAGGTAGTATACATATCAAGCTCTGTAAATTTGGCTAGGACACTGTGGGACCTTCCATTATTCTTTTTAATAACTGCCATGGAATGCTTTTCATCCACCTGAACTATGACCAGGTCAAGCAGAGGGGACCTTGGTTTAACATCTAATCCAAAATGCCACACTCAGGAGTGTATCATCCCCAGTGATGCGTGCAGTGCCAGTAGTGGAAAAATGAATCCAGTCACCTGACGTGAGGATAGAACCCACAGTTTTCTGATCACCTAGCACCAAAGGTGAGTAAGTAGTATGCTACCTATTGAGCTACTGACATAAGGTTGCATTAGTGAGGAGTGGACAAATACCTAGTGAGTAGGTATGTGGCTCAGTGGGTGATATTTAGAAGATAACAATTTAGAGGAGGTAAGAGCAAGTGTGAGACTTTTTTTAGACAGTTGATCGAGTGTGGCTGATTTGTTGAGAAGCTTGGATGAGGTAGTGGGTATAAGTTTGAAAGATATGATTATTTATTTATTTATTTATTTAAGCTTGTTGACCTGGGCATTGGGCTTATTCTTAGTGGGCCAATTTCAGCCGCAACCTGGTAGTTATAATGAAGCAAGAAAGAAAGTGAGAGAAAGAGAGAAGATGCAGCAGTTTCAAATAATGCAAGGTACAGATGTGGTACATACATATGCAAAAATAAAATGTACATTCAGAAAGGGAAAAAAAAGTGCAGCTACACATGTCCAAAGCAAGTTTCTACATATAATCAGTATTGTTCAGTGAGAAGACTGGAATAACTTCTTAAGCCTCACAATGTTGTATGAGTATATTGCATGGTATACAGATTTGTGTGATAAGAAAGGGGGTAGAATTTCTAAGGATAATATGCAAGCAGTTAAGAATCAGCGGTGACAGTAGTCTACTGGATATCCCAAGACATAGTGCTGCTATTAATTTTGTGCAATGGTTGAAGGGATTTTGGAATGATAACCTTGGATGGGTTAATGGGAAACATGGAAAGTAGGAGAGCAAGGGGGAGGGGGTTCAGCTTAATGAAAGTGTCTATGAATGAGGTAGTATATAAGTATATGAGTAGAATGGAGAATACAATACACATGCTAGAGCTTCCATTCCACTGTTTGGGAATGAAGGGTAGAAATGGGGCAAAGAGGAAAACATTTTGGAGATGACATCAGTTAGGTGGGTAAAGGATAAGAAATGTGACTAACAGGGAGATGGACAAACAGTGGGAGGTTAAGGAGTCTGAAGAACTGAGAAGGGAATTGGATATGGGTAGAGTGGATTGGTTATTCTATGGAGGGGTGGTGAAAATAAATAAGGAGGAATTAAAAGGTAGGAAGTTAAATAGGAAAGATGTTCAAATTGGAGAAAACGTGGGTGTGCAAAGAAGGGACTGAGGAGAAGAGAAGATTTTGGATGATTTGTAGGTTTTTAAGAAAAATTAAAGACAGAAGAAGCAGTGAGGCAGCTAAGTAGGAAGTGGAGTTAGGACAATAAAAACATGGGGGGGTAGTAGATTGTTGGGAAGGAATGTGGGTATTATAGGTTCATAGGTTCATAGGTGTTTACTAAGCTAATGGCCACACGGGCCTTTTTAAGCCTAGCAAGGCATCCCAAATCTCTGACAAGTTCTGGTATCCTTGGTAAGTGTGAGCAGGGGTTTGGGATATGAAACATTTACAAGCAGGGGCCTGGACGATGAACCATTTACAGGTTGCCTGTGTTCATTAGAGACATATAGGTGCCATAACAGAGGTGAATTTCCTGTTCCAAATCCAATTGTCCAACTTACACTTGAACTGATTTAGGGAGGAACTCTACTTCATGTATGGACAGCCTGTTCCAGAAATGGGATAGTCTCTGGAATACATACCTGCCTCTCCAGCAGGTCCTATGTATATCACAGACAAGGTTTAAGTCTTTAGAATGAGTAATTTTTGTGCTCTTTATTTTGTGGATATGTAGGAGGTCCATCAGAGTGGGGTCTAACATTGCCCTGTATGCCAGGCATAGATCTCCTCCAACAGCCTGTAGAAGATAGAATATAGGGATAGGACCTTGAAGTGGTCTGCCTAGGGCATTTTGCTTATGTGCTGTGCTCTTTTAATGAGGAACCTCTGTGGACATTCCATTTGTTGGATATGGCTGGTTAGGTACATTCCAAAGGGGTCATTGTACTCAATGGCAGATGTGATGAATGTTGAAAGAATTGGAACTATGACTTCCTTGGACCTAGATGCAATACCTTTGTTTATAAGTTGCACATCATAGAATGACTTCCTCACTACTGTAGACACATGCTGGTCAAAGGCTATATTACTGTCTATGTGTGCCCCTAAGTCCCTGACTAATGGGTCACCTCTAAGGGGTGTGTTGTTGATATGATAGTTAGCAGGGGTGGATGACTTCCCGAAGGATACTATTATGCATTTCTTGGCATTTAGTTTTAGTCCATGGCTCTGACACCAGTTGTTTGTGTGTGTCAGCCCTTCCTGGAGAACATTTGCATCAGTGTGAGATTCAATGACAGCTCCCAATTTGGAATCATCTGCAAATTTAGTCAGCTAGAGACCATTGACATTGGTCTTGACTTCAGGGAAGTAAATTCCAAAAAGGAACAGTCCAAAGAACAATCCCTGAGGGACTCCACCACTTGTGACTGGCCTCTTTGTAGAGGTGGACTCTACAATTTTAACTTCCTGGGTCCTGTCTCTGAGCCAGTTGGCTATCCATCAGGTGATGTACGGGTTTGTACCTAACCTCTTGAGTTTGTCAATAATGCTCGAGTGGGATAGTGTGTCAAATGCCTTGGCCAGGTCAAGGTATGCAGTGTGAACCATTTTACCCTCATCCAAAAAAAAAAAAAAAAAAGAAGTTCTAGCTTGTTTTCCTGCCTTTCCTGTTACTAGAGTAGTCCAGATACATATTTGCTGTATTCAGGACCGTATTGTAGTGTCTGAGTTCCCCAGACCTTTTTGTGTTAGAAGGAAGCCTCTCAGCTTATCAGTGGGAGTGGTAAGCACTAGGTAGCATATCTACCACAAGAGGAGTGGTTTCTAGCTCCCCTTCAACTTTCTGCTTTAAAAGCCTGTGTTTGCATGGGTTTGCATGCCATGCAGTGCCACTAAGCTAGGGTAAACTATTACCAGTTCCAGAAAGTCTGCTCTTCAAATTTTCCCTTAGATTTTGCTAGTTCTCTTCTCCCTTGCATTTAACTAGCTTATTCACCTAGCACTTAATTTGGTTTCTCGTAGCAATTATTGTAGCACACATAAGTGCTAACAACACTAAACGTCCTATAAGAAAACAGCTCCAGTACTTATTAATAATGACCATCCCTCCTGGCATGTCTAAAGGTAAGTACCCTGTGCTTTCTCCTATTAACCTGGTGAACTTGGCCATTCTAAGGCAGTGTAGCAACTGCCTCATTTACACAGACAACCCTCTCCTCTTACCTCCCGGCACTCAGACTTGTAAGAGATGCACTTATATATCCAAACTGGAAGACATGCACTCTCCAGCCAAGACTGGAATAGCTGGTCAAGAGGAGAAGGTCAACACCTGCACCACACCACATGGAACACATAGCCCTCCAGAACACCCACCATCACAGCTCTCACATAAAAACACAAACCACACACCCACCTTTGTGGAGGCTCTCAATAGAAATCTATCCAAACAGCAGAGACCTCCAAATGAGAAATGCACTTGACCACCACAACACAAATCACAAGACACATAGCTCACCTACACAGTGTGCCCCTCAACCTAAGCCCCTAAGGCAAAACAGCTTGCCCCATACACTAATCATTGGTGACTCAATAGTGAGGCACACTGATGTCCCACTCACTAGGTTGAATAAGGTGAAGGTAACAGTCAACTGTCTGTTGGGTGCCAGGATCAGACACATAACACATGCACTCAGGTCACTCCACAGCAAGTACAAGTATGACTCTGTCATTGTCCATGTGGGTGTGAATGACCTGACACGTACCTCCCTAGACTACATGAAAAGAGACATGGAGGGGCTCTCGGATTATGTGGCCCAGGAAGGTATGACTTAAGCTCTGAGCAGCATCCTACCATCGCCCAGAATGATACCACAGTACAAGCAGAAAATGATTGACTTCTACAAGTTTCTGGTGTCATTGTAAGGGTATCCAGTATCTGTCTGCTTGGGATGACATGATTGACAGACCACGATGCTTTGCCAGAGATGGCCTGCATCTGTCACCCCTAGGTTTCCGGATACTGGCTAAGGGTCTTGCCACCCCTATAGTGCCTTTTTTTAGGTGGTGTTCCAAAGACCAAATTACCACCATAACAGCTATAAATAAATGCAATCTGAGGGTCATGCTGCTCAATGCTAGAAGTCTAAATCTCAAGATGCCCTCACTCAAAGAACTCCTCAAAATGGAGAACATCGACATTTGTGCTGTAACAGAGACCTGGTTTAAAGCAGTAGAAAGTACCCCTACCAGGCTATAACTCATTCCACACCTTTCAGCCAAAGAAAGTGGACCGAAGCTCCAAAGATGGTGGCATCTCTATATTCATAAAGGATATACACACCCCCAGACTAGTAGCCTAGCATGATGCATCAGAGATACTTCAGGTACAACTAACAGTGGGTAAGATGGTGATTCAGGTGGTAGCCTGCTATAGGTCCCCAGCCATGTCCCAAGACTCTCATTCCATGTTCCTAAGCACCCTGGAAACTATTTGGGTCCAACCCAACACTCTCATACTGGGTGACTTCAACTACCCTTCCATCAACTGGGAAAACTACTCATGCACCAATACACTTGCCCAACGCTTCCTGGAATTCATTAATTCCAATGCACTGGACCAGCTCATTCTTACCCCCACTAGAGGAAGCAATATTCTTGACCTGGTTATTACTAACATGGGCAACCATTGCTCAGCACCAATAGTCAATTCCTCCCTGGTTAGATCTGACCAAAACTAATTACCATGGAAATCCACATCTCACCCACACCATCAGCAAAGGTAACCACCATGAAAAACTTCTCCAAAGCTGAATTTGGGCTCCTAAAAACAGAGGTGGCTAACTTCACAGTACCCATGCAAATAGAAAATAGGTGTATGATTGCCAAAGCATACACCAATGCACTGTACAAACACATACATAAATGCATGGAACTGGCCATACCCAACAGAACCAAGAAGCTCTCTTCCAAAAAAAGAAAGCCAATCTGTTGGTCCCCTGCCATTAACAAACTCTACAACAGAAGGAAGAAACTGTTGCAGAAAAAGGTGAAGTCTCAAGACTGGAAAAATTTCCTTATTAGCCTCAACACAAAGTTGAGATCCCTCATCAAAACCTCTAAAGCTAGCTATGAAGGCAGGATTGCGGCAGACACTAAAAACAACCACAAAGCCTCCTACAGTTATATCAAGAATCTCCATGGCAATACCCAGATTTGCTCTGAGTTACTGCACAATGGTACCTCCTATACTGAGCCAACAGATATTGCCAACATACTGGCTGACAGATTCAGTGCCAACTTTACCCGTCCCGTTCCCCCAAAGGACCAATCACAATACTGGAAGAATGCCAGGCACCTAGCATTACTGCAGCACAGGTTAAAGCTGCATTGTCCAAGACCAAGAATACAGCTTCCATGGGACCCGACAATATCCCTGGCTGGATTCTACATGAACTACAAAGTGAACTGGCACCACACCTGTGTGCCCTGTTCAATCACAGCCTCACCTCAGGCTTTGTCCGTACAGAATGGCGCACTGCTACAGTCATCCCTCTCCATAAAGGGAAGCAACTACAGACCTTGGGAATTATCGCCCCATTAGCCTGACGAGTCTGATATGTAAGGCTATGGAGCATATCACCATGGACCTAATTAACAAGGATATAGGGAATCTCACGCAATTTGGTTCTGTGAAGGGTAAATCATGCCTGCTCAACTGGTTTATTTCTTTGAATCAGTCACCAGAGCTGTGGCTGAGGGCAAGGCAGTTCATACAGCCTGTCTCGATCTGGCCAAGACCTTTGATACCATTCCCCACTCAGGAATTATGAATAGACTCCCCAAACTAGGCATCAACCCCTATATCACTAGGTGGGTTGCAAATTGGCTCACAGATAGAACACACAGTGTGAAAGTAGCAGACTCCAAGTCAGACTGCTGATCAGTCACGAGTGGAGTCACACAGGGATTGGTCCTGGGTCTTCTCCTGTTTGGCATCTACTTCTCAGAAGTCCAGACCAATATGAAGGGACTCTGGCTGACCAAGTTTGTTGACGATTGCAAGCTGGGAGCCATTATTAACTCCTCAAGTGATGTAGACATCCTAGAGAAAGGCCTCACTGAGACCAATGACTGGTGTCGAACCCATGGCCTTAAGCTTAATGCCAAAAAATGTGTTGTCATTCCCTTTGGGAAAAACTCAGTTCCCACTAATTACCACATTGATGGTAGCCCACTGAACACTGAAGGCATTATAAGAGATCTGGGAACACAAGCTGATGGCAACCTCTCCTTCTACCACGACATTGCCACTGTGGTCAGAAAGTCCTTCTACGTGGCACATCTCATTACCAAGGGTTTTGCATCCAGGAAAAAAGATGTCATCATCTCTCTCTACTCTTTCCTCATTAGACCAATCATCGAATATAATGCCCCATTTGGCATGTACCTCACTAAACACCTGCAACAGCTGGAAAGGCCACAAAAGTACCTCACAAAGAGGATCCTAGGCCTTAAACACATGCCCCACATGGACAGACTCAAAAAATCCAGCTTTTCTCTGTCTCATATCATCTGTTAAGAGGCAATCTCTTGACTTACAAAGCCATGTCTGACCCAGCCCTGTTAGAAATGTTACACCTAAAGAAATCCCTCCGCACCACATGCTCCAGGGACTTCAACCTCATTATCACAATCAACAGAACATGCTGGAGGGACAGGTTCATAACCCAGAGACTGCCCATGCTCTGGAATAGACTTGCCATACATGTCAAACAGAGCACCTCCTGGCCCGTTTCAAGAGAAATCTTGATGAGTGGATGGGAAATAGAAAGCTCACCCCAGAGAGCACTCCAGTGGCTCTACTTGATAGAGGGACCGGGAACTAATGGCGGCATGATGCCAGGGCACTTCTATGGGCTAGGCTTGCAAAGGCTTCAGGGCTGTTGACCTAGTACACACCTATGAACCTATGAACCTATGGTGACCTTCTTGAAGAAGTCCACCAGGGTGAGTAGGCATGACCTGCCCTTGATGAAACCAAACTAGGTTGGGTCGAGTGTCTGGAGGTTTACTATATCATTATTGATCATGTCCATGATAATTCTTTCCATGGCTTTACATATAAGACTAGTGAGACTTATGGATCTGTCATTTCCAGGGTCTGTAGATGGTCAACCTTGGTGCAGAGAGATGACTGTTGCTGTTCTCCATTCACGAGTCATGAAGCTTGTTTGGGGGCTACAGTTAAATAGCAATTACAGAGGGCTGGAGAGGTCATGTTTCATGCTAATTATTAGGCATCATGGGGTGTTGTTTGGGCCCACTGATGTAGTGTTCTTGGTCTTAGAGAGAGCATTAAGGACTGTGATAGCATGGGGAGTTATATTTGATGGTATTTTCTGATGGAAGGCTGAGGGGGGGGAGGTAAAGTTAAAGCTGAATTTCTCGGCTAATAGGTTTGCTATATTTTCTGAATCAGTATAGGTAGCTCCATTTACAATGAACTTTGCACAGAATTCTGTATTGCCTTTGAGGTTGTGGACATAGATAAAGAATGCCTTGTGGTTGTCCTTGGCCTGGAACGCCAAATTTACCTCACATTTGACTTTGATAGACTTTATTTGTCATCTGAGTTGTTTGCTTAGTTCGATAAGAGTGCTTGTATGCTGCTGGGTACTGCACTTCCTAATTTTTGCCATGATTTTCTTTCTTCTTCCTTCTGTTATACAGCCTATTGATTTTGTGATTTTTTGAGTTAGTTCTGTACTTCTTTCTGATGAGTACAGCTGCCTCTATTCAGTTATTAACATGCTTGTCTAGGGTTTCTGTGAACAGTTTTGCATAGGCAGCAGTGTTATTAGGGTTTATGGGGGCTTGAAATTTTGTAAGTGTATCACTTAATAGCAGGAAATTAGGCTTAGAGTAGTTCCTGAATATTCCAGGGTTAGCTGGGGGTCCAAGTTTTATTTTTACTTCAAAGGAGACTATTTTGTGGTCTGACCTAACCAGGGAAGATATTGCACTAGGTGTGTGCTGCAGTCTCCCATATTAGCGAGGAACAGATCCAGTATGATTGCCCATGAATATGGTATTGGCTTGGATGGTGAGTGTTTCCAATAAGTTTAAATGCATGGTATGGGTTTCCTGTGTCATAGAGGGGAACCTATAGCTTGCAAGGAAGTGGAATTAGATTTTGCCTACAGTGATTTGAACATAGAGTAGCTCAAGTGTATTGTCCTATTTGACCAGCCTTGAGGTATATTTATTTTTATGTAAATCAAGACACCTTTACCTTTAGTCACCATCTGTGTATTAGCTGCTCTAAATGTGTTAAAGGCATTATAACATGATACTGTCGGTGTGCTCTCTGTGGCTTTAAACCATGTCTCAGTGACCGCACAGATGTCAGCATTTTCTAGGGTGAAGAGAGCTTCTAGGGAGTGGTGTTTTTGTTTAGACTACTAGCATTGAGCAGTAATATCTTTAGATTTTCTTGGTTTTGATTTGCTATGTCAGAAGAACTTTCAGTTTGACATTGCCTGAAAAAGGCACTATGGGGAAGACAATGTTTTAGCTACTATTCAAAAGCCTAGAGGGGAGAGGTGCAGACTATCCTGGTAAAGCAGCATGGTTTGTTGACCATCTCCTTCCATGCTGACAAATATTGCACCCCTTAGAATGACACCAGAAACTAAGCCAATGGTTAAAGTCAGTCATCGCTTGTTCATACTGTGGCCTCATCCTTGGAGAAGGTAAAATGCTGCTCAATCCTAGTCTTATACCAGCTTGGGACACATATTCCAAGAGCTCCATGATGTTCATAGTTTCATAGGTGTGTACTATGCTTATGGCCCTGGAGCCTTTACAAGCCTAGCCCATAGGATTACCCTGGCATTGTGCTACCTGACCTTAGTTCCCAGTGCCTCTGTCGAGTACAGCCACTGGAGTGATCCCCGGGGTGAATTTTCTATTTCCCATCCACTCGTGATGATTTCTCTTGAAAAGGGCCAGTGAGGTGCTCTGTTTGACATGTATGGGAAGTCTATTCCATAGCATGTGCAGTTTCTGGGTTATGAACCTGTCCATTCCAGCATGTTCTGTTGATTGTGGTAATGAGGTTGTGGTCTCTGGAGGGTGTGGCATGGATGAATTGGAATTTCTTTAGATGTAGCATTTCTAACAGAGCTGGGTCAGACATGGCTTTGTAAGTCAAGCAGGGAGCACCTCTAAGTAGGCGATATGAGACAGAGAATAGTTGGAGTTTTTTGAGTCTGTCCATATAGGACAAGTGTTTAAGGCCTAGGATCCTCTTTGTGAGGTATTTTTGCAGCCTCTCCAGTTGTTGCAGGTGTCTTGTGAGATACATGCCAAATGGGGCATTGTACTCAATGACTGGCCTACTGAGGGAAGAGTTGAGGGAGACCATGACCTCTTTCTTCCTGGATGTAAAACCCTTAGTAATGAGATGTGCCACATAGAAGGACTTTCTGACCACAGTGCAATGTGGTGGTCAAAAAGAGGTTGCTGTCAACCTGTGTTCCCAGATCTCTTATAATGCCTTCTGTGTTCAGTGGACTACCATTGATGTGGTAATTCATGGGAACCGGGTTTTTCCCAAAGGGGATGATGACACCTTTTTTTTGCTTTGAGCTTAAGGCCATGGTTCTGACACCAGTCGTTGGTCTCAGTGAAGCCTTTCTGTAGCCTGTCAACATCACTTGGGGAGGTAATAATAGCTCCCAACTTGCAACTGTTTGTGAACTTTGTCAGCCAGAGACCCTTCATGTTGGCCTGGACCTCAGAGAAGTAGATACTAAACAGGAGAGGATCGAGGACCGAACCCTGTGGTACTCCACTCATGACTGGTTGGCAATCTGACTTGGAGTCAGCTACTTTCACACTGTGGTTTCTATCTGTGAGCCAGTTTGCAACCCATCTAGTGATATAGGGGTTGATGCCTAGCTTAGTGAGTTTTTCTATGATTCCTGAGTGGGGAATGGTATCAAAGGCCTTGGCCAGATCAAGGTAGGCTGCATGAACTACCTTGCCTTCATCCACAGCTCTGGTGACTGACTCAAAGAAGTCAACCAGGTTGAGCAGGCATGATCTACCCTTCACAAAACCAAACTGTGTGGGATCCAGAGTTTGGAGATTCCCTATGTCCTTGTTTATTAGGTCCATGATGATGCATTCCATAGCTTTGCATATCAGACTAATCAGGCTAATGGGGTGATAGTTCCCAGGGTCTGTAGTTACTCCCCCTTTGTGGAAGGGATGACTGCAGCAGTGCACCACTTGGTAGGGAAAAAGGCTAGGGTGAGGCTGTGATTGAACAGGGCACACAGGTGAGGTGCCAGTTCACTCTGTAGTTCATGTAGAACACAGCCAGAGATATTGTCAGGTCCCATAGAAGCTGTATTCTTGGCCTTGGACAGTGCTGTTTTAACCTGTTCCACAGTAATACTGGGTGCCTGGCAATCTACTATATACTCTAGGGAGTTACTTCTCAGGTCATATATATCCATATGGACTATGACTGAGTCATACTGGTACTTGTGGTCCAGTGACTTGAGTGCTTACGTAATGTGGCAGATCCTAGCCCTTAATAAGCAACTAACAATGACTGTCTCCTTACTCAAACAGAAAGTTGCTGCTTGTAGTCTTGTAAGAGATTTGCATTTGAGATTCTTGAACAGGTTGTATAGGAAAACAGAAAAAGTGAGAAAGAAGAGTTGATACCTAGAGAATAATTGTTGGAAATGTGTTTGAAGGGGAGTGGACCAGTTTCATATGAAATAGGATTGTAAGGAAAAGCAAAAGATATAGTATAAAACCTTGGATGTGTGGAGGACAGCACATAGGAAGGAAGGGAGACTAGCTTGGGTTTTTGGTTATGTACAACTTGAGGTAACAGATAGCAGAGGAAAGAAAGAGAGGAGATTTTAATGCTAGCAGCTGGTATAAGAATACAGAATAAAGGGGAGAAGAAAAGGAGGTGAAGTAGAACCATGTGGGAACTGAGAGATAACAAGTACTAACCTATGAACCTATGAACCTATGAACAAACATGTGAGTGTGTTCAGGAAACACAGAAACTTTGTGGAAAATGGACCAGATATGGAAAGTCGATACTTCGGAGGAAGGGGAGTGAATGTTACAGGTCAATATATGATTGAAGTACAAAAAAAGTAATAAGAAAAAAATTGCCTTGGGAGAAAGTGAAGGAATTTATAAGGGAAAGGTAAACTTGGGAGAGAATAATGCATAAAGCAGTAATAAAACAAAGTGAAAGTGGGGTTAGATGAATTCATTGTGGAATGATAAATTTAGAGGTAACCATTTAAAAGCTCAGGACCTACATCGTAAGTCTTAAGATATGGAGACTGAATGGCTGAAAATCCAGACTTTCATATACTACGTCAAAGAATGCTATTTCTTGGAATATTCCCTTTTCTCCATGTCATGCTGGTCATGGAGATGTTCTATTGAAGTTTGGGAGTTTGAAAGGCTTTCCCCCCCTGCAAAAAAAAAAACAAAACAAGTTTAAAGAAGAAGCGAGAATATAATGCATCATGTTTCATAAATGTTACAAGTTGAAAAGTAAGAAGTTGCAGAAGAAAATGAGAGTATGGTTAGTTTAAGAAAATTATAATAAAAAAACTCCTTCTGTACTACATACAAATGTGTAGGCAAACATTGCATTCTCATTTTATAAAATATAAGACTTGTACTGCATATTATTCTTGTGTGACCTCTACACTCCTATGTTAGTTATGCATTTTTTGTGCTTGTAACTGCCTTGAGCCATGGCTGAAATGAAAAGGGCATTTAGACTAGCTCACTAATTCAACAATAACAAGTGTATGTGCATGTGTGTGCGCGCGTGTGTGTGTGTGTGTGTGTGTGTGTGTGTGTGTGTGTGTGTGTGTGTGTGTGTACAAGTGTTGTGTATGCATTTGTCTAGCCATATATTTGTTTGCAGTGGCATTTTTTGTGCAAGCATTGCAGCAGTGGAGAAGGATGTATATATGTATAACTATATATGCAAGTATTGTACATACATTGAGCAGTACAGTTTCAGAGAAAAGAAACACATCTGTACTGCATGCAAATCTGAATGCATATGTCACAGTCTCATTTTCTAAAATATAAGGCTTGAACTATGTATTTTACTTTTGAAAATTGTAGACTATGTAACCGGTTCAACTTGTGTACCTATAATACTTACATAACTTTCTATACTTGTAACGGCCAATTTGTCATGGCACAAAAGGGTCTTTGGACCAGCCCACTGACTCAGTAAATAAATCATTAAGTAAAAAAAGACAATAAGTATATAGTCACCTTTTATTCTTCTTACAAAGCAAGTCAGAGACATTTGATTTGTATGATGTCACCTGTTTCTTTCAGACCTCACCACTACTTTGTTCAGTCTGTAAAGAATTGATCTCTACAGCTGTATAACTTTATCATGCATCAGCCATGCTGTTTATGTGTATATATACTAATGCATGAGTTCATTACTGAAGATCTATTTAGCCTATATGATTGTTGCAGTGAACACCCTGCAGTTTCTCCAAATGTTCTCATTTCCAAACCCTTTGGAATAAGTCACTAGCCCTGTTATATATCATTCAGTCAGGAATTGCTCAAATCCAAGTTATAGCTTGTCCATTCCCCATAGTTTGGGAGTCATGATCTCTCACATGTTTCATTTTTTTTCAGTTTATCCCCTTTACCAATTCCTGTTTTTTTTTCAGACTTAGCTGTTCCAGTGTTTCCCCTATAGGCATGCTCTCTCTCACCTTTACTATAATGGTAGCCTTACTTGGTTTCATAGGTATTTACTAGGCTATTGATCTGGGAGGATCTTTAAGAATTCTAACCTTACATTCCCGTGGCAGGTTTTAGCTCTTATATTTTGTGTACAAATAACCCAGAGGTAAGCATATCCAGGATAAATTGTGACATTTACTGGTTTCCCTGGGTGATAAACTGTGGGTGAATTTACAGTGTTTCATTCAGTCATCTAAATTACATTTGGATAGAGTAAAGCATGATGTCCTTTTTCTAGTAGTTTTACTTCTTTTTGTCATATATGGTAACTAAAATTGAATGTATTTTCTTTTCCAACCACATTTATTTCTATATGTATATAAATCATCTAAAATTGAATGTATTCCAGCTTTATCTTGAACCATACCTCTGAACTGTACATATTTTTGCAGAATGTCCAGATTTTTGCCTCATATTTTTGGTGTGCTCCTAAAATCTGTACCTTTCTGGCAAATAGCTGAGGATTGAAGTTATTAAACAATGACAACTATTTGAGTTTAAGACTCCACCTCCTTCTGTAAATTCATGCTAATGCAAAACCTATTAGTCTATCAACTTTCTAAGTTTGTAAGAGCAATATTTAAAATCTGTCCCTATTTGTCCCCCCATCATTTTAGGCTTTGTCCAGATTTTTTGCTCTAAGAGGTTGAGAGGTATGTCTTGAACTTTGTCTAGCATATTTATTTCTATAGTCATATAAGACATCTAAAATTGAATGCATTCCAGTTTTATCTAAGTTACTAAACTGTAGACTTAAAGCACAGCCTCCTTATTTCTGGGAGCCATGCTCTTTGGGCTGCAGCCTAACATCTAGTTTGTATTAGTTGCTGCTTCCTCACTTCAGAGATGGCGGATCTTTGCCTGTGCTACAAGTGCTTCCAGATCTTTCCTTGCTCACTTGCGTTGACTGAGACTCCTTCAGCACAATATTCTTTACTGGAATATTTTCTTTCAGGTTAACCTTGGAGTTTGCATCCCTCCTATCAGCACACTCCAACATCATCTTCAAATGCCTGTTGAGGCTTACCTGACCCTCTCACCATCCTATTTATTTATGTACCATCCACAAAAATGTTTTGTTTTGTTTCATATCTCCCTTGTGATGTCTGATGCAAATACATGAAACAGTAGAGGTCCGAGGACAGATGCAACATTCCATATATTTTAAATAATCCATGGAGATGTAGCATTTTGTGGTCATGCCTGGTCATTCCTTTGACCTTGTACTCAGTCCTGGCTAATTATGTTATCCATTCTCTCCCTTCTCAGTCCTTCTTTCTTCTCATACTAGACAACTCTTCCTCATCCTTCTCTTCTAAAGACAGATAATACTGTTGAAGCTTTCTGCATATTCTTTTCCCTTGAATTTTTTGTTCTCCTTGGTTAATTAATTTACAAGCTGATGTCATCAACTGATAGTTACCACTTGTGTTTCTTGAGCTTCTGTGCACAATGTTAGAGGTCTGCATATTTGCTGTATAATTAAATTCATGAAATGATCAACAAAGTTGCTGTATACAGATGATATAGCACTACAAGCAGACTCTGAACAGGAAATGATAGGGGAATGGACTGCCAGACTGAAGACTGTGGAATGAATATGAGCACAGACAAAACAATTGTTATGCCAGCAAATGAGGGAAACTGGGGACAAAACTGAAAATTGAGCTAGAAGGGAAAATAATGAAACAGGTTACTAGGTTCAAGTGTTTGGAAGGTGTGACTGAGGAGAAGGGAGGTCTGAATGAGAAGGTCAAAGTTAGGTTCAGAGGGCCTGCAGCCAAGCAATGCAGTGACAGGGGTAGTGTGTAACAGAAGAATGACAAAGAAGCTAAAAACTAAGGTGTACAATAGAGTGGTGTGAA
The DNA here is from genome assembly GCF_019279795.1 of Protopterus annectens. Classification (NCBI taxonomy): domain Eukaryota; kingdom Metazoa; phylum Chordata; order Ceratodontiformes; family Protopteridae; genus Protopterus; species Protopterus annectens. The sequence continues at coordinate 433,662,149 of NC_056744.1, read as the reverse complement.
CAGTGCTACTGTACTGCACAAAAACCTATGAAGAACAGGTACAGCAATTGAAAGAAGCTTGAGGGAATGGATATGAAGGGCCAGAGACAAGTAATAGATGTACATTCAGGGACAGATGAAGAAAATTGGACATCAGAGCAGAAGCCAAAGTAACCCAGGTAGTACAGGTCAAAGAGAGCAGATTTGCAGAGGAAGCCCAGCCAAGAGACGGATAGATTGCATGAAAAAAGACCTGCAACAGCCAGGCATCACTACTGAAGAAGGTAGGGGAGGGGCACTGAATCAAAAGAGGTGGTGACAGGTGGTGCAACACTCTGACTCCATGTAAAGTAAGAAAACAGGAGTTGAAGTTCCTGATGAATGAAACCCTTAATAAATGTTATACTGTTGTGCTTTGTATCATTGATAAAGCATGAATCAACTGACAAATCTTGTAGATGGGGGTTGAGCACAAATTTTGATATAGGGCAAATTTTTTTTTTTCAAGCACCTTTATTGAATCATCACTCGTGACTCAGGCAAATTTACATTCATATAAAAGTAGTCAAAGTATATTAACATAAAAATGATGCTTCACATATATTGCTATATTTCATATAACCTAAGCAATATTACATAAATTATTCAATTCCTGCTTTTTTTTTTTTAAAGAAACATCTTTATTAAACCATCACTTACTACATAGGCAATCATACATTTATATAAATGAAAACAAACCACACCGACACAGTCATAGCTGCAAGCATTTTACATCACAACCATACTGACACACTCCCAGTTGCAAACATTATACACCACTTATAATCTACCCAGTCTTTCTTACGCAAACATTACATAGCTCATTTAAGTCCTGCCACCTTTTAGACTTCATTCCTCTCTTGTATGTATTGTTCCCACAATTCCCATTTTTTCCTATGTAGTTTGCTCCTACCCTTTTCTAAAGATCTCAATTCCAGTTGTTTTATCTCTGTTACTGTATTCACTACTTCCAGTATAGCTGGTTTAGATTTTGATTTCCATTTTCTAGTAATTGCTTTTTTGGCAACTACCATTATTAGACAGAGCAAGGCCTTACCATGTCTAGGCAATTCCGATTCTGTATCATAGCTCAGAAAAATCATCTCCCTCATCAGACCAATCTGCCTACCCAGCATCTCTGACAATGCAACCTGCAGGGAATCCTTAAAGTCCACCAACTTACCACACTCCCAGAAAATATGTTCCCAATTATCTGTTTCTTCCCCTTCACACTTCCAACATTTACTGCCTGCCTGAGGAAAAATTCTCTGGAGTCTACTTGGGGTATAAAAATATCAATGTATGGATTTCCAGGCAAAAATTCTAAATGTTCTACATTTTATTGCATATTTGGGAGAAATACATATATCCTCCCATTGTTTTTTTGTAAATTGCTTATCTAGGCTCTCTTCCCCATCTTTTTTATCCTCCTCTGATTGATTCTTATAGTTATCATGCAATATTTTATATGCTCTACTAATTATTCCTTTCTTAATAGCAGCTTCTGTTCTAGATTCTATCAAAAACTCTACAAGTTTAGGACCCCCATATTTCTTTCTCTTTGCCAATACTCTGATATCAATCCCTGATAGGGAAGGTAATCTCTAACCTGCAGTCCAGACAAATTCTTGGCATCTTCCCATTCTATCATCTTTCCCTCTGTACTTATTTGCTCTCAATACCTTGGTTCCTTTGCCTGTTTTCACCAGTCAGTTCTGACCCCCTCTTGCCTATTGCCTGCAGCCCTAATTGCAGTCATCCCTATTGGCAGAATCTCCTTTCTCCATTATTGTGTTGGTTTACTTCTTAGAATACTTTCTGCTGCTTTATGGATATAATATTCTGCATGATTATTGTAATTCTCCTTAAAGGCCTTCATCCAAATCCCAGTCTCTCCTTGTTTCTTCAGCTTCTCCCTGTTTCATTATCATCCCTTTCCACTTTGAATTATAGTTTCCTGCTTGTGCTATGTATAGGTGTCTTAACCGTGTAGGTCTGAAATACCCCTTCAAATTGGGTAATCCCAATTCCCAATCCACCCTATTCTACTGGAAGAATCAGCTTCTCCCACTTGACTCTTGCTGTCTTCCCCTCATAGATAAAGTCCTTCAGCTCTTTATTGATTGCTGCCCACAGCTTCTCCTCTGGTTGATAAAAATATGCCGGACCTGTGTATAAGAATAAAGGAACTAAAAACATTTTAACTGCATGTATCTTACTATCCATGTCTATACAACAAAGCTTGCATTTTCTCAGTTTTTATATTATCTTTTAAGTCTCTTTCCACATATCCTTAGCTGCCACATTAGAATAATTTTTAATCCATACTCCTAAATATTTCATTTTATCGTGTCCCCATAAATATTGGTATTCCTGAACCAGTTCATGTGTGGGTACATAATTTACTACTATTGCCTTTGTTTTACCTTCATTAATTTTGTATCCTGAAAATGTCTGAAACTGTCGCAAAATGTAGCACAACACTGTAATGTCTTTTTCTTGTTTTGTCAGGTACAAAATAATATCATCTGCAAATAAAACCAGCTTTTCTTGACTACCATACCAATTATATCCTTGAATTTCTGAGTCCCTTATTTTCTTTGCCAGGGGTTCTAAATATAATGCAAATAATAAAGGGGAAAGAGGACACCCCTGACTGGTTCCTCTGCTCAAGCAGAAATTATCAGAGAGGACTCCACCCACGTTTTCCTCCGATCCCTCATATATTCTCCTAATCAACCTTATAATTTTTTCAGGAAATGCAAATGCTACCATTGCCCTGCTTGTAAAGTTCCAGCTTACTCTGTCAAATGCTTTCTCTGCATCAAGACCCACCAACAACAATAGTATTTTCTTATATTCTGCTTCTCTATGGATCATCAATGTTCTGTTAATGTTGTCAAATGTTTGCCTTCTCTCCACAAAAGCACATTGATCCATATCTATTTTTTTACATTACTTTTGTCATTCTTTTAACCATTATAGACATGAACACTTTATAATCATGGTTTAGTCTTGAAATGGGCCTGTATGAAGCTGGATCTGATGGCTCTTTACCCTCTTTAGGCATTACAACTACCACTGCTTTCTTCCAGGACGGTGGTACTTCTCCTTCTCTTAAGATACTGTTAAACAAAACCTTCCAGATCTTTATCAGTTTTTTTTCCCTTCTAGCTTCCAAACTTCCACAGGAATACCATCTATTCCTGGGGACTTTCCTGCAGATTGGTTATACGTCACAATTTGTATCTCATCTCTTCCTATCCTATCCTGTTAGTAATTGAGCCTCATCTACCTCTAACCTTGGCATATTTAATTATTTTATAAACATTTACATTTGTATCTTTTTTTTTTCATTTTCATATTTCTATGCTTTATAGAGACTCTCACAGAATTTCCGAAATATTTCTAATACTTCTACAGGATCTCTTCTTACCTTCTTTGTTATAGGCTCCCTAAGTTTGGCAACAGCCCTTTCTACTTTCTGTTGCCTGAGTTGTTGTGCTAAACATTTTTGTGCACTAGGGTTATTATCAAAAAACAGTTGCTTAACAGCAGTGTTTCTAAGCTCTTGCATATTATTGAGGTAACCCCTTATTTTCTGCCTAGCATTCTGCAATTGATCCTCTTCTTGTTCTGTGAGATTTCCCCTATTCTGTTCTGCAATACTTTAACATTTGTCAGTCCCTCTAAATAATTCTTGTTACTTCTTAACCATAGCTCCCTTACTTTTCTTTCCACCCTAGTTTTAAACTCCACCTTAATTTTATCCCACTCTCTAGCTATATTTTCAGAAGAAATTTCTATTCTCTCTAACAGCTCCTGAATAATCTTCACTACACATTCTTAAATTCTTCTCTTTTCAACAGATAGGTGGGCAGCGCCAATGTCTCATTTTTATTTCATTACCCTGTGTTTTTATTTTAGCTATTATTGGTGCATGATCTGAAATAGTTACTGGGTGGGTATCAAGACCATCAATTAAATGCACATGCTCCTGTGAAATTAAAATTCTGTCTAGTCTAGCCCAGTTTTTATATCTCAAGGAAATAATATGTAAATTCATTCTGAACTCCTATTACTGAATTCACGTCTTCCATGCCAAATATTTTCATAAATTTCTTCAAAAATCTACCCTCCCTTGTTATATTTTCCCATCTGGGTCCCCCAGACACATCTTTGCTGCTGTAAATCAAAATTCTAGTCCCCACCTATAAATAATATTCCTTGCTGAAAACTGATTATTTTTCCCAGAATTTTCTTAAGCTCCATTATAACAGTTTTAGGTGGAATGTAAATACACACCAGTGTAATCCTCCTCCCTTGCCAGTTGCCCCTTAGCACTACAAATCTGCCATTTTTATGTTTTTTATCTTCTTCTATCACTATTTGAGCTCCTCTTGCAATTAATGTAAGTACTCCTCTTTTCCTTTGTTCCAGGTATTCCACTGAATAACCATCCTGAAAACCTTTCTTTATCAAATTCACATATTCACTTCTTTCTAAGTGTGTCTCCTGTAACATAACTATTTGCACGCTACATTTTTTAATATAATTCACTACTCTTTCTTGTTTGTATTTATCAGTGAGGCCATTTACATTTAAAGACATTAAAGAAAGCATTATTGTACTACAAAGTTATTATTCCCACTTTTTATGTATAACATCTTTTTGTTAAATGTCTAGTTCTAGTTTTTGTGTTATGTGCATACACTGTTTGGCAGGTTGAACTTTTGTACAGTTGTTTCTTGTCATATACATCTGATGTAGGGCAACATTCTAGTAACTGAGGAGATAGAGTAATCAACAAAAATCTTTGCTGTATTTAGTAAATCTCACCAAGAAC